>NW_020526300.1:0-182963 GCF_003368295.1 Carassius auratus | reverse complement strand
TGACAATCTTTGATCATTGAAAGTCCTAACATTAGTTTTTGTGCATATAACTTCTAACACATTAAAAACTGTCTAACAACATTGCAGAAAAATTTTTATTTCATAAGGCATAAACATCTTTCAGTTTGGCAAGATTTGCACTGAATACTGAATGAAACAGCTTTCTCTAATAGAGAGAAAAGCTTTTGAGCAGATTTGGGCTTGATTTCACTTCATTTGAACAGAGGCACTATTTCAACATTACTGGACTCAGAAAGCTGTAAACTGACAATCTTGATCATTGAAGTCCTAACATAAGTTTTTGTGCAAATAACTTCTAACACATTAAAAACTGTCTTACAGCATTGCAGAAAACATTGTATTTCATAAGGCATAAACATCTTTCAGTTTGGCAAGATTTGCACTGAATACTGAATGAAACAGCTTTCTCTAATAGAGAGAAAAGCTTTTGAGCAGATTTGGGCTTGATTTCACTTCATTTGAACAGAGGCACTATTTCAACATTACTGGACTCAGAAAGCTGTAAACTGACAATCTTGATCATTGAAGTCCTAACATTAGTTTTTTGAGCATATAACTTCTAACACATTAAAAACTGTCTTACAGCATTGCAGAAAACATTTTATTTCATAAGACATAAGCATGTTTCAGTTTGGCAAGATTTGCACTGAATATTGAATGAAACAGCTTTCTCTAATAGAGAGACAAGCTCTTGAGCAGATTTGGGCTTGATTTCACTTCATTTGAACAGAGGCACTATTTCAACATTACTGGACTCAGAAAGCTGTAAACTGACAATCTTGATCATTGAAGTCCTAACATAAGTTTTTGTGCAAATAACTTCTAACACATTAAAAACTGTCTTACAGCATTGCAGAAAACATTGTATTTCATAAGGCATAAACATCTTTCAGTTTGGCAAGATTTGCACTGAATACTGAATGAAACAGCTTTCTCTAATAGAGAGAAAAGCTTTTGAGCAGATTTGGGCTTGATTTCACTTCATTTGAACAGAGGCACTATTTCAACATTACTGGACTCAGAAAGCTGTAAACTGACAATCTTGATCATTGAAGTCCTAACATTAGTTTTTGTGCATATAACTTCTAACACATTAAAAACTGTCTTACAGCATTGCAGAAAACATTGTATTTCATAAGGCATAAACATCTTTCAGTTTGGCAAGATTTGCACTGAATACTGAATGAAACAGCTTTCTCTAATAGAGAGAAAAGCTTTTGAGCAGATTTGGGCTTGATTTCACTTCATTTGAACAGAGGCACTATTTCAACATTACTGGACTCAGAAAGCTGTAAACTGACAATCTTGATCATTGAAGTCCTAACATAAGTTTTTGTGCAAATAACTTCTAACACATTAAAAACTGTCTTACAGCATTGCAGAAAACATTGTATTTCATAAGGCATAAACATCTTTCAGTTTGGCAAGATTTGCACTGAATATTGAATGAAACAGCTTTCTCTAATAGAGAGAAAGCTTTTGAGCAGATTTGGGCTTGATTTCACTTCATTTGAACAGAGGCACTATTTCAACATTACTGGACTCAGAAAGCTGTAAACTGACAATTTTGATCATTGAAGTCCTAACATTAGTTTTTGAGCATATAACTTCTAACACATTAAAAACTGTCTTACAGCATTGCAGAAAACATTTTATTTCATAAGACATAAGCATTTTTCAGTTTGGCAAGATTTGCACTGAATATTGAATGAAACAGCTTTCTCTAATAGAGAGACAAGCTCTTGAGCAGATTTGGGCTAGATTTCACATCATTTGAACAGAAGAACTATTTCAACATTACTGGACTCAGAAAGCTGTAAACTGACAATCTTGATCATTGAAGTCCTAACATTAGTTTTTGTGCATATAACTTCTAACACATTAAAAACTGTCTAACAGCATTGCAGAAAAAAATTTATTTCATAAGGCATAAACATCTTTCAGTTTGGCAAGATTTGCACTGAATACTGAATGAAACAGCATTCTCTAATAGAGAGAAAAGCTTTTGAGCAGATTTGGGCTTGATTTCACTTCATTTGAACAGAGGCACTATTTCAACATTACTGGACTCAGAAAGCTGTAAACTGACAATCTTGATCATTGAAGTCCTAACATAAGTTTTTGTGCAAATAACTTCTAACACATTAAAAAGTGTCTGACAGCATTGCAGAAAACATTGTATTTCATAAGGCATAAACATCTTTCAGTTTGGCAAGATTTGCACTGAATACTGAATGAAACAGCTTTCTCTAATAGAGAGAAAAGCTTTTGAGCAGATTTGGGCTTGATTTCACTTCATTTGAACAGAGGCACTATTTCAACATTACTGGACTCAGAAAGCTGTAAACTCACAATCTTGATCATTGAAGTCCTAACATTAGTTTTTGAGCATATAACTTCTAACACATTAAAAACTGTCTTACAGCATTGCAGAAAACATTTTATTTCATAAGACATAAGCATGTTTCAGTTTGGCAAGATTTGCACTGAATACTGAATGAAACAGCTTTCTCTAATAGAGAGACAAGCTCTTGAGCAGATTTGGGCTAGATTTCACATCATTTGAACAGAAGAACTATTTCAACATTACTGGACTCAGAAAGCTGTAAACTGACAATCTTGATCATTGAAGTCCTAACATTAGTTTTTGTGCATATAACTTCTAACACATTAAAAACTGTCTTACAGCATTGCAGAAAAAATTGTATTTCATAAGGCATAAACATCTTTCAGTTTGGCAAGATTTGCACTGAATACTGAATGAAACAGCTTTCTCTAATAGAGAGAAAAGCTTTTGAGCAGATTTGGGCTTGATTTCACTTCATTTGAACAGAGGCACTATTTCAACATTACTGGACTCAGAAAGCTGTAAACTGACAATCTTGATCATTGAAGTCATAACATTAGTTTTTGAGCATATAACTTCTAACACATTAAAAACTGTCTTAGAGCATTGCAGAAAACATTTTATTTCATAAGACATAAGCATGTTTCAGTTTGGCAAGATTTGCACTGAATATTGAATGAAACCGCTTTCTCTAATAGAGAGACAAGCTCTTCAGCAGATTTGGGCTTGATTTCACTTCATTTGAACAGAGGCACTATTTCAACATTACTGGACTCAGAAAGCTGTAAACTGACAATCTTGATCATTGAAGTCCTAACATTAGTTTTTGTGCATATAACTTCTAACACATTAAAAACTGTCTTACAGCATTGCAGAAAACATTGTATTTCATAAGGCATAAACATCTTTCAGTTTGGCAAGATTTGCACTGAATACTGAATGAAACAGCTTTCTCTAATAGAGAGAAAAGCTTTTGAGCAGATTTGGGCTTGATTTCACTTCATTTGAACAGAGGCACTATTTCAACATTACTGGACTCAGAAAGCTGTTAACTGACAATCTTGATCATTGAAGTCCTAACATTAGTTTTTGAGCATATAACTTCTAACACATTAAAAACTGTCTTACAGCATTGCAGAAAACATTTTATTTCATAAGACATAAGCATGTTTCAGTTTGGCAAGATTTGCACTGAATATTGAATGAAACAGCTTTCTCTAATAGAGAGACAAGCTCTTGAGCAGATTTGGGCTTGATTTCACTTCATTTGAACAGAGGCACTATTTCAACATTACTGGACTCAGAAAGCTGTAAACTGACAATCTTGATCATTGAAGTCCTAACATAAGTTTTTGTGCAAATAACTTCTAACACATTAAAAACTGTCTTACAGCATTGCAGAAAACATTGTATTTCATAAGGCATAAACATCTTTCAGTTTGGCAAGATTTGCACTGAATACTGAATGAAACAGCTTTCTCTAATAGAGAGAAAAGCTTTTGAGCAGATTTGGGCTTGATTTCACTTCATTTGAACAGAGGCACTATTTCAACATTACTGGACTCAGAAAGCTGTAAACTGACAATCTTGATCATTGAAGTCCTAACATTAGTTTTTGAGCATATAACTTCTAACACATTAAAAACTGTCTTACAGCATTGCAGAAAACATTTTATTTCATAAGACATAAGCATGTTTCAGTTTGGAAAGATTTGCACTGAATATTGAATGAAACAGCTTTCTCTAATAGAGAGACAAGCTCTTGAGCAGATTTGGGCTAGATTTCACATCATTTGAACAGAAGAACTATTTCAACATTACTGGACTCAGAAAGCTGTAAACTGACAATCTTGATCATTGAAGTCCTAACATTAGTTTTTGTGCATGTAACTTCTAACACATTAAAAACTGTCTTACAGCATTGCAGAAAACATTGTATTTCATAAGGCATAAACATCTTTCAGTTTGGCAAGATTTGCACTGAATACTGAATGAAACAGCTTTCTCTAATAGAGAGAAAAGCTTTTGAGCAGATTTGGGCTTGATTTCACTTCATTTGAACAGAGGCACTATTTCAACATTACTGGACTCAGAAAGCTGTAAACTGACAATCTTGATCATTGAAGTCCTAACATTAGTTTTTGAGCATATAACTTCTAACACATTAAAAACTGTCTTACAGCATTGCAGAAAACATTGTATTTCATAAGGCATAAACATCTTTCAGTTTGGCAAGATTTGCACTGAATACTGAATGAAACAGCTTTCTCTAATAGAGAGACAAGCTCTTGAGCAAATTTGGGCTTAATTTCACTTCATTTGAACAGAGGCACTATTTCAACATTACTGGACTCAGAAAGCTGTAAACTGACAATCTTGAGCATTGGAGCTCTAACATTAGTTTTTGTGCATATAACTTCTAACACATTAAAAACTGTCTTACAGCATGGCAGAAAACATTTTATTTCATAAGACATAAGCATATTTCAGTTTGGCAAGATTTGCACTGAACATTGAATGAAGCAGCTCTAACTCACAGAGAAACAAGCTTTTGAGCAGATTTGGGCTTAGATTTCACTTCATTTTAACAGAAGCACTATTTCAACATTACTGGACTCAGAAACCCGTAAACTGACTTTAAGAATAAATTGTATATTCTTGCCTTCGAGATCGTAAATAGTATTTTGGTTCAGGTTGGGTTATCTGAGCAGAGAAGAGCAGGTACCCGGGAACAAAGAATGAGTCACACAAGTGGTGCAGTTCATTCTAAGCTCAACTTTATTATACAAAGGGTGTTACTTTTATAGGGAAATGAAACAACGTAATGTCTGGCAGATATTTAGATGATCAAGCATAACACACTGCATTGAGCAACATCATGAATATAGAGTAAGGTTCAAAGGAATACATCATACTGTTATCACACCACAATGTCCTGTATCACAAGATGTGTTCACGTGTACGAGCAGAATCTCACAATGTCCACTTTAAGACAGTCGAAGACATGTCTTACACAATCGTGAACAATCTTGGGCATATCTTATGTTTCTTGAATATACTTTCATACACAGTAATCAAATGTGATATATATCTTCAGTTAGTATTCATTTCTGTTATACAGTTTTCAGAATAGGAATAAAAATGGTTAGTATAACTTTTAATCGGGATTACACACATATATCAGAATCAGTTTTCAGGCTCTAACTCATAAGTGTGCACATAATCATCTCCAGTAGAGCTATCAGCATCTGTTGGAAAATCCTCAGCTTCAATTACATTCATCTCCAACTGCTCTGGAACCCTAACAAAGGTCTGTACTGGATTGGATACATGCAGCATTGCTTGGTAGGTATTTCCTGTAGTGAGCGCTGTAACAGAACGCATTATAGAAGTACTAATACATTGTATAATACAGGGTGCTATTAGCAGAAGAATCACTATGAATATAACAACAGGTCCCAATACATTTTACTTCTGTATGCTTCAAAGATTAAGTATTTTCGAGTAAACAACCAAAAGGTAGTTCTGTTTGGAAATAACCTGTGCAAGATTAGGTTTTCTATGTTAGGATTTGCTTCTAATGCAGCTTCTGCTAAGCATACAAATTCTTCGTTGAAATCAGCAGCTGCTTCAGCTAGTGTACGCAGAGTAAAACTCTCTAACGGTGGTATGTCCATCAATAGAATTTAGCCCTTAATGGTAACAGGGTGGTTTAAGGAGTTAGCACTGTTTTGACTCAATGGGCCAACTATCTTCTTGCTTTGGACAACCCCCACCTCACTATAAGAGGTAGTTCCTTCCTCCGCTTAACCAGTGCCTTTTCCTTCCTGTTAAACAGTAAGGTGAATCCCCGTTCGAGATTCTATGTGAAATTGGAGCTTGCCTGCTCTCCTGTAGAGTAATTCTTCAGGCGTGAGGCGTGTATCCACTGCGGTTGGTAATCTGTCAGCACTCCCGTCAGGGTTACTGCGATCACAGTGGCTGGTCCAAGATATCTTGGTTCTCCCACCTTCGTTGGTTTCAGGCTTTTGATGAGCACACTCTGTCCTGGAACAAAGGGGTGAGTAGGCTTTTCTGAGGGAAGAGGAAGACACAAAGAAACATCAGCACATATGGAGTTAAGTTTCTCAATGAGGGAAGTCACGTAGTCCTCCTGGATCACCTCCAGATCACCTAAGGAAGTAAAGCCTGTGCGACCTTTAACCCATGGGGTCGGGAAAGGTCTACCCATTAGTATTTCAAATGGTGAAAACTTAGTGGTGGAAGATGGAGTCATTCTTAGTTCTGTTAAGACAGCAGGTAGCAAATCTACCCATTTCTTTCCTGTATCAATAGAGGCCTTAGTGAGCCTTCGTTTGACTGTTTGGTTAAGTCTCTCCACATTGGACGAAGACTGTGGATGGTAAGGTATGTTCAGGTGCCAATCAATCGATAATACTTTAGCAAGTAGCTGTGTTACCTTTCATGCGAATGGTGTTCCATTATCACTCTCAATAGTGTTAGGTATCCCAAATCTAGGAATTATTTCCTTAGTCAAAATCTTTACCACTGTTTTAGCATCTTCCTTTGCACATGGAAATGCTTCTGGCCACTTTGAAAATCGATCCACAATAACCAAAAGATATTTCAAGTTACCTAGTGGCGGCATGTGTGTGAAATCAATTTGTACATGTTGAAATGGTGCTTCTGGATGCGGTAATGCGTCGTGTTTAATAGGTTTGTGCGGGTTTACCTGAGCACATGTGAGACACGAGTCTAAAATCAGCTTTGCTGTTTTGTGTACATCTGCAATGCAATACAATACAATTGATTAATAACTTGTACTACTTTTGCACAACTTGTATGTGACAGTCCATGGTAATGTCTAATAAGGACTATTAGTCCTAATTTTGGTAAGGCTATTCTTCCTTTCTCATCTCTTAAGAGCCCATCTTTGTCTGGAGCACAGTTATGTTTACTCCAGTGCTCTAAATCAACTTGTGTAGGTTGACTCTGCAAAATTTTAATGTCAATGTCAGGAACATTAGTCACATGCATAGTCATAGCTACCTGTGTTTCGTCACCCATATTAAATGGTGATTTTACCTGGGCTTTGGCTGCTTCTTTTGCAACTTCATCAGCTCTCCTGTTTCCTACAGCCTGTTCTTCCTCACCTGTTGCGTGACCTTTTACCTTTACTATGGCCACTTCGGCGGGTAGCTGTACTGCTTTGGTTAACTGTCCTATCAGGTTTGAATGTGCTATGGGTTTCCCATCTGCAGTTTTGAAATCTCTTGCTTCCCAAGTTTTGGCAAAGTGGTGTACCACTCCCCATGCATATTTGGAATCAGTATAAATAGTTACTCTTTTTCCTTCCATCAGCTCACATGCTCTTATTAATGCTACTAATTCTGCAGCTTGAGCTGAGTTAAAATCTAAAGCAAATGATTCAATTATTTCCCCAGTCTCAGACACCACAGCATAGCCACAAAGGTAGACCCCATCAGCAGGTTTTGAACATGATCCATCAACATATAGATGTTCCCCCCCATCCAGGGGCGAATCCAAAAGATCGGCCCTGGAAGAACATGAGGAAGTTAGTTCAATTATGCAATCATGCTCTGTGACATTATCTACCATGTCAGCCATTCCTAACACACCCAACAGTGCCGGGTTAATGGACGCTGTAGGTTGGATCGTTAGATTTTTAGTTGCCAGCAGTGTTGCCTCGTAACCTGAGCGTCGTTGCGCTGTCATGTGTTTGATATTGCATATTGTGTAAAATTGCGCCTACCTGATGTGAAGTATACAATATCAAAGGGTGTGACAAAACCATTCTCTCAGCCATCTGTACAACCAGGGCAGCTGCAGCCACAGCACGAAGACATGCTGGCATACCTGTAACAATGTTGTCCAATTTCTTAGAAAGGTATGCTAATGGTCTGTATGTGGAACCATGCTGTTGCAGTAGGACACCTATGGCCACTCCCTCAGTTTCACGGACATGCAAGTGAAAGTCTTTGCTGTAGTCTGGTAGGCCCAGAGCTGGGGCCTTGGTGAACGCCTGCTTCAACGCAGTAAAGTTCAGTTCTGCCTCCTCAGTCCAGTTCAAAAGCGTGCTTGGTGGAGCTTTGTGATCAATCAGGCTTCTCAGGTGCCTGTCATGCACTGCACAGTCAGGTATCCAGGATCTGCAATAGTTAACCAGGCCCAGGAAGCTTTGGAGCTGTTGTATAGTTCATGGAGACTTCATCTTCCTGATCAGCTGGACCCTGTCTGTAGAAATCGCTTTCAGACCTGGCATGATGATGTGTCCCAAATAGGTCACTTTGGATTGGACCCATTGGAGCTTGTCTTTGGAGGCCTTGAATCCTGCTTGAGCGAGCACATTGCATACAATGATAGAGGCTTTTTCACAATCGCTTTGTGTTTCACCTGTTATCAAAATGTCATCTGCATATTGGAGAACGCAGACTGTAGAAGGTAGATCAGTCATCTTTGCCAATGTCCTCTGTACTGCCGCCGAGAAAACTGCGGGACTGTCCACATAGCCCTGTGCCAAGCGTGTCCAGGAAAATTGTTGACCTTGGAAGGTGAACGCTAGTAGAGGCTGAGTGTCTGGATGTACAGGCACAGAGAAAAAGGCTGCACACAAATCAATGACTGTGAAATATTTGTGCGTACATGGAATAGAATTAATCACAGTCGGTACACCAGGCACAATTGGAGCTAATGGTGTTATCAATTGATTTATAGCTCTTAAATCTTGAGTTAAACGCCATGTTTTACCATCTGCTTTAACTATGGGGTTAATTGGCGTGTTGTAAGGTGAGTGTATCGGTACTAGGACACCCTGCTGGACAAAATTCTCGATCAATGGCTTTATGCCCAGTTCCTTATGTTTAGACAAAGGATATTGCTTAATATAGACAGGTTTATTAGTTTTCAATTTTGCTTTATATGGTTCCATGTCTATAAATCCTGTATCATCTTTATACTGTGACCATAATGCAGGGTCTACCAGAGTTTCAACCACTGGTGGTATGTCAGACCTGGGCTTACATGTGGCTGGTTCTGCTTTGCTGTCTTCCCAATCCGGCAATGAGTTCACAGAGACCTGTAAGCTAGACAGGAAAGAGAACGTGACCAAATCATCAGTGAATTTAATGTCCATATTTCATTTGTGCATCAAATCTCGTCCTAACAAATTTAATGGAGCTCCTGGAATGATTGTGAATTTGTGAAAGAATGGAATTAATCCAGGAGCCCTTACCTCTAGAGGAGGCGTTACAGGACATTGAATGTCAGTTCCTGAAATTCCTACAGAGTTTACTATTTGACTAGAAAGAGGACCCTCATAATGTGCAGCAGTCATTGAAGTTGCGTCAGCTCCAGAATCTAGGAGGAACGTCTGTGGTTGACCGTGCACTAACAATGTAACATATGGCAAATCTTTATTGTTATTAGTAAATGTGAGGGTCGTCATAGATACATTGGAACTGACATCACTCTGTAGGCATCCCTATTGTGGTCCTTGAGGTTTGTACCAAGAAGTAGGATAAGGGGAGTTGATTCTTTCTCTGTCTCTCTGCTGAGAGTGATCTATTCTTGGCTTCCATTGAACTGAATCTCCCTGAGGACGATTCTGACTTCTCCCTTTTCTGCAATTTCTTTGGACATGACCTTCCTTTCCACAGATATAACAAACTATTCTTGATCCTTTTGGAACACTTGATCTGTGCTTTAGTTCTGCTTTTAGGTCATGTTCACCTATCTGTGGCTTTTTCCCAGTGAACATAGCAGTTTCAGTTTTGACCACAAACCCTCCAGAAATATCTAGTTCCCTAACTCGCTTCCCTAATGCTTCTATGGTCATTTCTAACAAGTTAGTTGTTGTGATTCTAATCAGTTGTGCTTGTTTTCCATGCATATTATTCAGAAATGTGTTGATGAATAACGCCTTTAAGTTATCATCAAGTGGGAGTTTAGATTCCTCCACCCATGCTTTCTTAAATCTCAGATAGAAATCTGAAGCAGTTTCTTTAGACTTCTGCTTTGTGTTTGCAGCAAATGATAAATCTTGTTTATTGCCTAGACGCTTCTCTAGGAATGCTCTCAACTCCTTAAAGAAAGAAGTATGATTTTCCTGTTTTTCCCAGAAAAATACATGTGGTTCTTTTGATGTAGCTAAACCTGATATATGATCATTTTCATACGCCAGCGTTTTGCATTCACTAATCAGCATTTCCTCAGTGACATCTCCTTCCAGTGTCCTTGCCAGAACTGCTCTGTAATCTGCACCTGTAAAATGAGCATACTTTGTGTGTGATTGCAGAATAGTTACAAATTTACTAGGATTATGTGGAGAAGACAAACTTTTACAGATTGCTTCCGTATCTGACATTTTTACTGGTTTCACCCCTATCGCATTTCCCGATCCCATCCACACCATTGCACTCTGAGTTTTGGGAGTTTCCTTTGTCTCTACCTTTGTCTCTTTGAAAGTACCTGACTTTTCAGTAACATGACTGTTGTGCGGTGGCGCTGTGGGTAAGCGAGGAGTGCAGTAGGGTGGTGGCTTGTCTTGTGGAAAGCTGTTCTGTTGCCACAAAGGCAAGTACCTTTTTCTTTTCTGATCCTTGATCCCAGACCTTTTTCAGATCCTTTCAAACATTATTACTTTTAGTCATATATTTATAATCCCAAGTGGGATCGCCCCATCCTTCAAAAATTTGACTTTTAGCTAATTCCATACCCTCATCAGTGAATGAACCCTCTCTCGGATACGGAGTTTCAATTTGTGGTTTCATACACTCTGACCATCCTGCCATATCACTTACAAAAGGTTCCGCATAAAACCCTTGATTATTTCTGAACATAAAATCAATTGGTGTCTCTCCTGGTAATGATCTTGACTTTGAACCTCCCATCTTCCACTTAATAGCAGCGCAAATTGTAGTGTTTAGGCAGTGATAAGCAAGCAAATTTGCAATTCAAAATTCTTCTATACTCTTTTGCCCAACCTTAACTGTGATTCCATGTATCGTATTGTAACCTTGGGTGATTTTTCTAGGTTTTGACTTACACAAAGCTTTCGCCCTGATCGTCACTAGATCACCTTCTTTTGTTTGGGTGTTTCCTAGTTTTGGGCTCTCGCCAAACCAAGTTCGGGTCGCCCCTAAAACACCTTTCTTTTGGGTCACAATATTTCAACATGTAATAACAATTGTTAATTGATTTCCACAATATGGATTTTAATTTAATTTCAATCCCCAAATTAAATAAATTTCCGCGATGGTTAAAATACAGCAAAAGTGTAGAATTCGCCGTACGCAATACGCAACCGTGATCAAAAGTACAGTATGGCCAGTACTGCACATCCAATCACTCTACGCTAATAGTCAATTGACTACTGTTGCCAGCCTTAATTCCACTAGCAATTAGTGATTACAACTCCTTCCCGTGTCTTTACGGGGAACGCGGGATAATTTTTACATTAATCCCCTACTAGGATCCTACAGAGGGTAAGCGCTATATTTCTTTCAAGAAATATACGAAAACACTTACCCCCTTTTTTATGTAGGTCCGCCTGATTCACCGGTGCGTCTTTTTCTCTTGATCTCCTGATCTCGGGATGTTTCACTCCCTGGTTCTTAGGAGATTCCCCCCTTTCGCGGACGAGCCCCCAGCTGTAAGAATAAATTGTATATTCTTGCCTTCGAGATCGTAAATATTATTTTGATTCAGGTTGGGTTATCTCAGCAGAGAAGAGCAGGTACCCGGGAACAAAGAATGAGTCACACAAGTGGTGCAGTCCATTCTAAGCTCAACTTTATTGTACAAGGGGTGTTACTTTTATAGGGAAATGAAACAACTTAATGTCTGGCAGATATTTAGATGATCAAGCATAACACACTGCATTGAGCATCATCATGAATATAGAGTAAGGTTCAAAGGAATACATCATACTGTTATCACACCACAATGTCCTGTATCACAAGATGTGTTCACGTGTACGAGCAGAATCTCACACTGACAATCTTGAGCATTGAAGCTCTAACATTTGTTTTTGTGCATATAACTTCTAACACATTAAAAACTGTCTTAGAGCTTTGCAGAAAACATTTTATTTCATAAGACATAAGCATTTTTCCGTTTGGCAAGATTTGCACTGAACATTGAATGAAGCAGCTCTAACTCACAGAGAAACAAGCTTTTGAGCAGATTTGGGCTAGATTTCACTTCATTTGAACAGAAGCACTATTTCAGCATTACTGGACTCAGAAACCTGTAAACTGACAATATTGAGCATTGAAGCTCTAACATTAGTGTCAGGGATACGCAGGACTCAGATGCAGGTAACAGAGTTTATTAGCCCTCACTGGGCAAACAGGAAAAACAAAAGAATGGCTACTCCTCAGAGCAGAGCAAAAGAAACCTCTCAGCGGGGACCAGTCCAAGCGTCTTCTGTGACGCAACGTCAAATCACATCCACCAGAGCGTCGTTGGGGACGCAACATCAAGTCACACCAAAATCCCTGAAGGAAAGGACAGAGTGCAGAGAGGAGCTGGGGGTCAGGTCTCAGAAGATCCAACAGAAAGGTGAGGCAGGGACCGGAGGCAGAACCAGTCTAGACTGACAGGAACTGTACCAGAGGGAAAAAACACAAATCCAAAAACACGACAAGGCAGGACTAGGCAGACAGGTTGAAACAATCACACTCGAAGCACAAAACAATCACAACGGTCTGACAAAAGACAGGAGCACGAGAGGAACTAAAATAGAGGAGAGCTAATGAGGAAGGAGTGGCTACAGGTGTGACGGAACACTGGGAATTGAGGGTTATGAGTGGGAGGGGGAAGAAACACTGACAGCAAAACACATGAGCTGTCAAAACAAAACCCATGTGTTCTGAGACTAGACACACAGACAACAAGACAAAAATGTAGCAACACAGACCTAAGTCATGACAGTACCCCCCCCCCCCTCCAGCAGCGTCACCAGGCGCAACCAGGAGGGTCACAGCTCGTCGCCGGCGGAAGTCCTCAATCAGAGTCTGGTCCAGAATATCCCGAGCCAGAATCCAACTCCTCTCCTCAGGACCGTAGCCCTCCCAGTCCACTAGATACTGGAAACCCCGACCACGGCGTCTAGCATCCAAAAGCTTTCTCACAGTGTAAACAGGAGTACCATCCACTAGACGAAGGGGTGGGGGGGGGTATGGAGGAAGAGACAATGGGATTAAGGGGGGACCTAAACACAGGCTTAACCCTGGACACGTGAAAGACAGGGTGAACCCGACCAAGCGTGGGAGGAAGCTTGAGCCGCACTGCCACCGGACTCAGGACCTTGGTGATGCGACATGGCCCAATAAACCTGGGTGCCAGCTTACGAGAAGGCACCCGGAGAGGCAGGTCTTTGGTGGAAAGCCATACCTTCTGTCCGCAAACGTACTGGGGAGCCGGAGTCCGGTGACGGTCAGCCGCCAATTTGATCCGTCTGGAAGCCCGGGCCAAGGCCTCCTCAGCCCTCCTCCAGGTGCGCCGACACCTACGGACAAAGGCCAAGGCAGACGGGACCGCAGCTTCGGGTTCCTGTGCAGGGAAAAGGGGTGGTTGATAGCCAACAGAACATTGAAAAGGAGACATACCCGTAGACGCCACCGGGAGGGAATTGTGGGCATATTCAACCCACGACAACTGCTGACTCCAGGAGCTCGGACTCTGTGATGCTGGGCAGCGGAGAGCACGCTCAAGATCCTGGTTGGCTCGCTCGGCCTGCCCATTGGTCTGGGGGTGGAAACCTGAAGACAGACTCGTAGAGGCCCCGATCTGTCTACAGAACTCTCTCCAAAACCGGGAGACGAATTGTGGTCCTCTGTCGGAGACCACATCAACCGGAAGACCATGGATCCGGAAGACGTGGTCCACGACCACCTGAGCTGTCTCATTGGCGGAGGGGAGTTTGGATAAGGGGATAAAATGGGCCGCCTTGGAGAAGCGGTCCACCACCGTCAGAATAACAGTGTTACCTCTCGACGGGGGAAGGCCAGTGACGAAATCAAGGGCCAGATGTGACCATGGATGAGAGGGAATGGGTAGAGGATGTAACAGACCAACAGGAGACTGGTTAGAAGTCTTATTCTGAGCACAAACTGAGTAAGCCAACACAAACTGCCTGACATCTTGGACCATGGATGGCCACCAAAATCGCTGACGGATGGCAGCCTGCGATCTCCGAACCCCTGGATGACAGGCAACTCTGGACTCATGACCCCACCGAAGGACCTCAGGACGCAGCGCAGCTGGTACAAACAACCGACCCCCCGGACACCCCCTTGGGACCTCCCCCTCCCGCACGGCCTCCCTTACCCGTCGTTCGACATCCCAAGAAAGGGACCCCACCACCACCTCTCTGGAGAGAATGGTACTGGGGCTCACCTCCTCACCGGGATTCTCGAACAAACGAGAAAGGGCATCAGGTTTAACATTCTTTGATCCTGGCCGATACGAGAGGGAGAAATTAAACCGCCCAAAAAAAAGTGCCCAGCGGGCCTGGCGGGCATTCAACCTCTTGGCCGAACGGATATACTCCAAATTCTTGTGATCCGTCCAGACCAAGAAGGGCAACGCCGCGCCCTCCAACCAGTGGCGCCACTCCCCCAAGGCCAGCCTGACTGCCAGCAGCTCCCTGTTACCTATGTCATAGTTTCGCTCGGCTGGGCTCAGACGGTGAGAAAAGAAGTCCCCTTGGGGGACCGCTGCACTGACATTAAAAAATGTCTTACAGCATTGCAAAAACATTGTATTTCATAACGCATAAGCATCTCTCAATTTGGCAAGATTTCCACTGAATATTGAATGAAGCAGCTCTAACTCACAGAGAAACAAGCTTTTGAGCAGATTTGGGCTAGATTTCACTTCATTTGAACAGAAGCACTATTTCAACATTACTGGACTCAGAAACCTGTAAACTGACAATCTTGAGC
Source organism: Carassius auratus (assembly GCF_003368295.1). Lineage (NCBI taxonomy): Eukaryota > Metazoa > Chordata > Actinopteri > Cypriniformes > Cyprinidae > Carassius > Carassius auratus. Next base: position 167,627 of record NW_020526300.1, on the reverse strand, counting down.
ATTTGAAGTCCTAACATAAGTTTTTGTGCATATAACTTCTAACACATTAAAAACTGTCTTACACCATTGCAGAAAACATTCTATTTCATAAGACATAAGCATCTTTCAGTTTGGCAAGATTTGCACTGAATATTCAATGAAGAAGCTTTCTCTCATAAGAAAGACGAGCTTTTGAGCAGATTTGGGCTAGATTTCACTTCATTTGAACAGAAGCACTATTTCAACATTACTGGACTCAGAAACCTGTAAACTGACAATCTTGAGCATTGAAGCTCTAACATTAGCTTTTGTGCATATAACTTCTAACACATTAAAAACTGTCTTACAGCATTGCAAAAACATTGTATTTCATAAGGCATAAGCATCTCTCAGTTCGGCAAGATTTGCACTGAATATTGAATGAAGCAGCTCTAACTTTTGTGTAATAAGTTACAGACACTATTTAATGCATCACTTTCAATCAATCAATCACCTTTATTTATATAGTGCTTTAAACAAAATAGATTGCGTCAAAGCACTGAACAACATTCATTTGGAAAACAGTGTCTCAATAATGCAAAATGATAGTTAAAGGCAGTTCATCATTGAATTCAGTTATGTCATCTCTGTTCAGTTGAAATAGTATCTGTTTTTATTTGCAATCAAGTCAATGATATCGCTGTAGATGAAGTGACCCCAACTAAGCAAGCCAGAGGCGACAGTGGCAAGGAACCGAAACTCCATCGGTGAGAGAATGGAGAAAAAAACCTTGGGAGAAACCAGGCTCAGTTGGGGGGTCAGTTCTCCTCTGACCAGACGAAAACCAATAGTTCAATTCCAGACTGCAGCAAAGTCAGATTGTGCAGAAAAATCATCTGTTTCCTGTGGTCTTGTCCTGGTGCTCCTCTGAGACAAGGTCTTTACAGGGGATCTGTATCTGGGGCTCTAGTTGTCCTGGTCTCCGCTGTCTTTCAGGGCAGTAGAGGTACTTTCTAGGTGCTGATCCACCATCTGGTCTGGATACGTACTGGATCCAGGTGACTGCAGTTACCCTCTGATCTGGACACAGACTGGATCTGGTGGCCACGGTGACCTCGGAACAAGAGAGAAACAGACAAATATTAGCGTAGATGCCATTCTTCTAATGATGTAGAAAGTAATGTGTTATGTGAAGTGTTTCCGGTTCCGGTTTACCTAATTAGTGCAGCCTAAAAATCCTTTAACGGATTTGGATATTAAAAGCATATTAGTATGTTATGTGTATGCCAGGTTAAAGAGATGGGCCAACGTTAGGTAGGTTATTCCAGAGTTTAGGCGCCAAATAGGAAAAGGATCTGCCGCCCGCAGTTGATTTTGATATTCTAGGTATTATCAAATTGCCTTCTTCTTCTTCTTTCGTGTGTCGTCATCAAATGTCCAGCTCAGTAGAACTCAGCCACATTCTCATCTCAGGTCCCACGTCGAAGAGGCCGGCCTCCGAAGGTGGTTTATACAGTGGACAGGTGGTGATTATGTGCTCAGCGGTCTGCTCTGGCTCCCCACACTCACACACTGCTCTGTCCTCCAGGCCCCACTTCCTCATCGATGCTTTGTAACGTCCCACCCCAGTTCGCAGGCGGTTTAGCAGAGTCCATTGCCGACATGGCGGATCCTCTCCTTCAAGACCGCCTCCAGGGTCAAAGATGTAACGGTGGATTCGTGAGGGTCCTGCTGACTCCCACTCCTGCTTCCAAGCTGCCGCGAGCCATGCCTCTGTAGACAGGTCCTCAGGGATGGACCTGAGCAGGTCTTGTGCCGCCTTGTTGTACGGGTGGCGGGACTTCAGTCTATGAGGAGGCAGTGCTATTGTGGTGGTATTGTGCAGGATATGCCAGTTGCATCTTTGGGCTTTCCTTGCAAGAGCGAGGGTAGCAGCCTCTCGTCCGAGGCCGGCCGGGGCAATTCCTGCTAGTGTTGGCAGATGGTAGACAGGGGTAGAATTCAGGCAGCCAGTTATAGTCCGAAGGGCGGTGTTTATGGCAGTGTCGACTTTCCTGGCATGTGGGCTTCTGCACCAGGCTGGGGCACAGTATTCAGCTGTGGAGAAGACGAGAGCTACTGTTGATATTCGAAGCACCTTGGCAGTTGCACCCCAGCTAGTACCAGCGAGACGTCGAATTATTGCCACCCTTGATGACACTTTGGCCGTCACTTCTTCAAGGTGTTGTTTGAATGTTAGAGATCTATCCAGGCGTACGCCAAGGTACCGTGGGGCTTGCTGGAACTCAAGACGCTTGTTATTAACGAATATGTCCAGTTCCCGTCTGGCCTCACTGTTGTTCAGGTGGTAAGCTGCTACAACTGTCTTGCCGATGCTGAGCTGTAAACGCCACTCACGCAGGTAGGCTGCCAAGGTGTCCATGTCCTGGTTTAGGCTGGCCTGTATCTGCTCCCATGTTTGTTGTCTCATCATAATGGCCAGGTCGTCAGCGTAACCATATTTCCGGGATGTTGTTTCCGGTAAGTCATGGATGTAGATATTGAATAACATCGGTGCAAGGACAGATCCCTGCGGAACACCATTCCTCAGCCTTCTAAGCCTGCTGTATTGACTGTCACTTGTCTTTAAGGTGAAGCTGCGGTTCGTCACCATCTCAATGATGAACTTCACCATGTGCCGGTCGGGAATGATCTTTAGTAGCTTTAGGTGGAGTCCGCGGTGCCAAACGGTATCGTAAGCGGCTGTAAGATCAAGCAGCACTACTCCAGCCTTCTGTTTTTCCTGAAAGCTGTCCTCAATGTCTTGGGTGAGCAGTGTCACCTGGTCAACCGTTGACCGACCGCGCCGGAAGCCAGCTTGTTCCCGTGGGAGTTGAGGGTCCACTATTGGCTCGATACGATTATAGATCAGCCTCTCCAGGGTTTTGAATGGAACACAGAGCAGTGAGATGGGTCGGTAGGATTTGGGGTCTTCCGCAGGCTTGTTTGGTTTTGGAAGGGCTATAACAGCAGCGCGGCACCATATCTTCGGGAGCTTGGACCTCCGAAGGCATGTCGAGTAGAATGAGCAGAGCCATACAGATGTTCTTACACTCTGGTGAGTCACAAACTCAGGGTGGATGTAATCATGGCCTGGTGCTTTCCCTTGTTTGGTCTTACTCAAGGCAGTCTGGAGTTCAGCTGTTGTAAATTCCCCTGACAAGTTGGCGTCCACACTAGCTGCTCTATACAGGGAAGTCACCTGGTGTGATATTGTGCGAGCAAAGTTCTTATCAGCATCAGGGAAACAGCTGTTCTTAAGGAGCTGGGATGCGATGGCATTTGCTGTTATTGGGCACCGGGAGGTCGATGGTGTTCTACCTGTCAGCTGGTTTATTGTCCGCCACGCCTTACGGCTGGAGTGGGTGAAGTCAATTGACTGAACTACTTCTATCCACCTTGACCTATGGGTGGCATCTAGCTTCTGCAGAAGTACCATTGCAGATTCTTCAACTTCCTCCCTGGAGCTTGCCTGCTGGTGGACATGCAGGAGGTGGCTGCATTCTCCATCCCAGCCCGGGATGTAATTTGTGTTAAAGCCACGGGGGATGGTTTTCCTTGCTGCCCCAAGGAGTACTCTGCAGTAAGCTGCATACCCAGCATCCACATCAGCGTTGTCTGGATCTGGGAGACAGAATGATGCTTTTTCTGTCTCCTCAGTGAATGACCGCCAATTTGCCTTAAGAAAGTTCCATCTCCTGACGGGTTTCCCTACAACTGGCTGCACCAGGGATGGGACCTTTATGATGGACGGTCGGTGGTGTGAGCGGGGGAATCTATCCAGGACACGTCTCTCTGGCTTTTGAGCCGTGTGCCACACAACGAAAGCCAGGTCCGGGTTGGTGTGGGTATTCCAGCGTGCTGAAAAGAAGCTTGGAGGTTCTTTGGGGTCGAACAGCAGCAACGCATTGGCACTGGAGGCCCATTGGCTTAATATCTCTCCTTTTGGTGTAGTATGGCTGTAACCCCAATCTATGTGTTGGCAGTTAAAGTCCCCTGCATAGATGGCGGGTGCAGGTGCCGGTGGAAGTGATGCCATGGTCAGCATTGATGGTGGGGGCTTGTAGACATTGACAACCGTTGTGGTCTGCACCTTAGTGGAGAGCCATTCGATACTCGAGCCTGGTGGAGATTGGCCAGTGGCTGTCCAACTAAGGTTGTTCCTCACAAAGGTTGCAAGTCCGTGCTGTTTGCTGTGGGTAGACCCAGCAAGCTGGAAACCGGGCAGCTTGAGGATGTTATCACTGTCACGGTGTGTCTCCTGGAGGAGGACGGCTGCTACTTTGTGGGAGTCAGCGAGGTGGTAGATGACTTCCATTTTGGCGGTGGTAAGGCCCTCTACATTAAGTTGGAACACCGACAGACCTTGGTACTCGATGGTCGGGATGGTCACTCGTCCTGACATGGACGCACCATGTCCCTTCGGTCTCTTGCACCTCGGTCTGCCAGCTAGATGATGACTGGTTGGCGACATTAGTTTCGCAAGCTGCTCTTGCACCATTTCTTGCTACTCACGGAGGGGGCCACGTGAAGGCTGTCGTCATCTCCTCCATCAAATTGCCTGAGTTTTGAGAACGTAGCGGACGTAGAGGAGTATAATGTAAAAGGAGCTCATTCAAATACTGAGGTGCTAAACCATTCAGGGCTTTATAAGTAATAAGCAATATTTTAAAATCTATACGATGTTTGATAGGGAGCCAGTGCAGTGTGGACAGGACCGGGCTAATATGGTCATACTTCCTGGTTCTAGTAAGAACTCTTGCTGCTGCATTTTGGACTAGCTGTAGTTTGTTTACCAAGCGTGCAGAACAACCACCCAATAAAGCATTACAATAGTCTAACCTTGAAGTCATAAATGCATGGATTAACATTTCTGCATTTGACATTGAGAGCATAGGCCGTAATTTAGATATATTTTTGAGATGGAAAAATGCAGTTTTACAAATGCTAGAAATGTGGCTTTCTAAGGAAAGATTGCGATCAAGTAGCACACCTAGGTTCCTAACTGATGACGAAGAATTGACAGAGCAACCATCAAGTCTTAGACAGTGTTCTAAGTTATTACAAGCAGAGTTTTTAGGCCCTATGATTAACACCTCTGTTTTTTCTGAATTTAGCAGAAAGAAATTACTCGTCATCCAATTTTTTATATCGACTATGCATTCCATTAGTTTTTCAAATTGGTGTGTTTCACCAGGCTGCGAGGAAATATAGAGCTGCGTTTCATCAGCATAACAGTGAAAGCTAACACCATGTTTCCTGATGATATCTCCCAAGGGTAACATATAAAGCGTGAAGAGTAGCGGCCCTAGTACTGAGCCTTGAGGTACTCCATACTGCACTTGTGATCGATATGATACATCTTCATTCACTGCTACGAACTGATGCCGGTCATATAAGTACGATTTAAACCATGCTAATGCACTTCCACTGATGCCAACAAAGTGTTCAAGTCTATGCAAAAGAATGTTGCGGTCAATTGTGTCAAACGCAGCACTAAGATCCAATAAAACTAATAGAGAGATACACCCACGATCAGATGATAAGAGCAGATAATTTGTAACTCTAAGGAGAGCAGTCTCAGTACTATGATACGGTCTAAATCCTGACTGGAAATCCTCACATATACCATTATTCTCTAAGAAGGAATATAATTGTGAGGATACCACCTTTTCTAGTATCTTGGACAGAAAAGGGAGATTCGAGATTGGTCTATAATTAACAAGTTCTCTGGGGTCAAGTTGTGGCTTTTTTATGAAAGGCTTAATAAAAGCCAGTTTGAAGGTTTTGGGGACATATCCTAATGACAATGAGGAATTAATAATAGTCAGAAGAGGACCTCTTTTTAAGCACCTCTTTTAAGCGCTTAGATGGTATAGGGTCTAACATACATGTTGTTGGTTTAGATGATTTAACAAGTTTATACAATTCTTCCTCTCCTATAGTAGAGTATGAGTGGAACTGTTCCTCAGGGGGTCTATAGTGCACTGTCTGATGTGATACTGTAGCTGACGGCTGAATGGTTGCAATTTTATCTCTAATAGTATCGATTTTAGAAGTAAAGTAGTTCATAAAGTCATTACTGTTGTGGTGTTGGGAATTGTCAACACTTGTTGAGGCTTTATTTTTCGTTTATTTAGCCACTGTATTGAATAAATACCTGGGGTTATGTTAGTTTTCTTCTAAAAGAGAAGAAAAGTAATCAGATCTAGCAGTTTTTAATGCTTTTCTATAGGATATGCTACTTTCCCGCCAAGCAATACGAAATACCTCTAGTTTTGTTTTCCTCCAGCTGCGCTCCATTTTTCGGGCTGCTCTCTTTAGAGAAAAAGAGAGCAACTGTATTTAAAGTGCTAGAAAAGAGAGAGTCCATAGTTTCTGTTACATCATCAAGTTGTTCTGAGGTTTTGGATATGCTAAGGAATTCGGATACATCAGGAAGATAACTTAAAAAGCAGTCTTTTGTGGTAGAAGTGATGGTTCTTCGATACTTGTAACAAGAAGTAGAATTAACAAATTTTGCCTATATGAAGTTTACACAGAACTAAATAATGATCTGAGATATCATCACTTGGCTGAATAATTTCAACACTATCAACATCAATTCCATGTGACAGTATTAAATCTAGAGTATGATTTCGACAATGAGTAGGTCCTGAAACATGTTGTCTAACACCAATAGAGTTCAGAATGTCTATAAATGCTGATCCCAATGCATCTTTTTCATTATCGACATGGATATTAAAATCACCAACTATTAAGACTCTATCTGCAGCCAGAACTAACTCGGATGTAAAATCACCAAACTCTTTAATAAAGTCTGTATGGTGCCATGGTGGCCTGTATACAGTAGCCAGTACAAACATAACAGGGGATTTATCATTTACATTGGTTTCTCTGGATAATGTTATATGAAGCACCATTACTTCAAACGAGTTATACTTGAAGCCTGCCCTCTGAGAAATCCTGAAAACGTTGTTATAAATTGAAGCAACTCCTCCCCCTTTGCCTTTTAGATGCGGCTCGTGTTTATAACAATAATCTTGGGGGGTGGACTCATTTAAAATAATGTAATCATCAGGTTTTAGCCAAGTTTCTGTCAAACAGAGCACATCTATATTATGATCAGTTATCATATTATGTACAAAAAGTGTTTTCGTAGAAATGGATCTGATATTCAATAAGCCATTCTTTATCATTTGTTTATCCATATTGCATTTGTTTTTTATTTGTTGAACCTCAATTAAATTGTTAACCTTAACTTGGTTTGGACGTTTTTTGTATTTTCTAGTTAAATAATAAAATACACTTACCGGTTGTGGTCCATAAACAACACATTTTCCAGACAAAGAGGTAACTGCTCCATCTTTCAAGAATAATCTTTGTGCGAATCCGGCATTAAACTGATTGAGATTGAGGAAGCTGTCCTCAGCAAAATGTGCTGCACATAGTTTTACATGTGGATTATATTTTTTAGGAACCATTAAACATAAATTGTAACCATTGATCTCTAAGTACAGCATCCCTGGGAAGGCCAAACAAAGGTGATTGGACTCCGAGATGAAAATAACAGCGTTTCGACGCCATGGCGACAAACACAAACGCAACTCTTCCTCTTCTCCGTTGGAGCTCAACAAGACCACGCCCCTTTTTTGTGTATTCCTGTGGGCGGAGGTTAGTCAAAAAACGGTTTTAGTGACATCATTACTGCAGGAAGTAGAGGGATGTAGTCCAAAAGTCTGCTTCACATGAGAAAGAGAGACAATAATTTGTTGTTTCCTTAACTGTCCTCTATGTTGTGTCACGATCATTAGCTGGAGTGCCCATGAACTTCAGTAGAGGGCACTCCACTCAGGACCATTCCACCCATCAACCACCAGAGATCACCATATCATTACTTGGACACTAGCACCTCTTATACTGTCGCACCACACCTGAACTATATCTCCCATGAGTCACTGCATCACAATCACCTTGCCACACCTGCACCTCATTCATCAGCCAATTTTCTTGCCACACCTGCACCTCATTTACACACACATATAAGCACCACAATCACTCTCACTCATTGCAAAGTCTTGTTTAGCCTTTCTGACATTTCCGAGCGTTTTTGCCCTATGTTTGTTATTCCCGTGTTTGATCTTTGGACTGTGTATTCGACTCTGATTTGACTGTTGCCTGCCCTGATCTCCACTTGTTTATGGTTTCTATTCTGGTTATCCCTGACACACCTGACGCCATTCCTGATTTCTGCCTGTCTGACTATTCTATAAATAAATACTGCATTTGGAACGCCTCTGACTTTCTTCATAACATGTTGTCTGAGGATGCGCTACGATTGTCATGGTAACTCTACTCTCTCAGATTTCAGAAAATGCAGCTGAACTACTCAGTGCAAACTCATCATATATTTAAGTAATTAAAGGAACCTGTAAAAATAAAAATTTAATATGTATAAATTATTTAATTTGTGACCCAAACTATATATAGGGTCGTCACACTCTTCCCAAGAAATAAGCTAATGCCTCCCAAATATTATTTGCATAAACATATTAACTTGTTGGTTCCTTATATCTCTCAATAAACATATACAGGGTTTGGGAGTAGCAGAATACATGTAACAGCATTACGTAATAAGGATACAAAAATCCAGTTACTGTAATCCATTACAGTTACGTAAAATAACATAGTGATCAGATTTTAGTTACATTTTGGAAAAAGGGGGAATACTTTCAGGATTACAATGGATTCATTTAAAACTAAATAAATCAGTATTTTGGCATAATAACACTATATTAAGCGTAGCATGATTAATGACTCATGTGAGTCTACAATCTCCTCAGCTGCAGATTGAATCACTGTTTCTAAACGATATGCTGCCCGCGATTACAATGGATTCATTTAAAACTAAATAAATCAGTATTTTGGCATAATAACACTATATTAAGCGTAGCATGATTAATGACTCATGTGAGTCTACAATCTCCTCAGCTGCAGATTGAATCACTGTTTCTAAACAATATGCTGTCCGCGGGCAAAAACACATTCATATCATTGAAATTCCACTACTATTTTATTTTCAGAAGAAAATGCAAACAACATGGTTGTACAGTGCACACTGTGCATTCCAGCAACGAAAACTTTCTTCATCAAAGGATTCAACATCCAACCCAAAGAAGAGTTTGCAGGTAAGACTAGCATAAATCATGTTAGCTAAAATGTAGTGTGTATTACTGTTGTAAAATTCAGTGGTTTGCATGATCGCATTTGTAGCGATGATGGAAATCTGTAGAAATTAGGAGATTAAACAATTAGCTTTTTTAGTAATTTACCTAAAATGTCCTTTCACTGTCTAGGTAATGTAGGTAAACTCCCACTGCCAATGGCCTAGTTCAGTCAGGCAAAATAAAAATAAAAATCACGGCTTTAGTCAACATGTAGAAAACTAATATATAGATTGTCTAGAATTTTTAAATGTTATGTTTTTATTTTTTTATTTTATATTTTTTATGTTTTTACTATTTTCCTGTTGAAGAAACATTTCCAGTGTCTAAAAATTCAGTTCTTACTATATTTGCTTGGGAAAAAAATTAATTTGTATTCTCTATTTTTCTGTCGAAGAAACATTTCCATTGTCTTAAAATTCTTTCTTATTATATTTTCTTGAAAATAAAACAAAATAATCTGTAGTACCAATACCATGCACTAGATGTTTGCATTGTCCTTAACATATATATTAATTCAGGGCTGTGAAATTCTTAATAAATAAAATTTTAAATTTTAATGTTACATCATTTTCATATTGTGGTACTTGGATTACATTACTGAATACTTTTATGAAGTAATTAGAAACTGTAACGGAATACATTTTTAAAGTAACCCTCCCAAGCCGGGACATATAATGGTGTAATTGTCTGGTATGGTATGAAAGGAGCAGATATGTAGAATAATGGTATGTATGTTGGTGTTGGAGAAGTGTAGTATTGGGAATAACTGCTTGCTGGCATGGCTGGTGTCCCATAAAATCCTAAAGTGTTAAATGCTGTGTGTATTTGTAATGATGGCTGACCTATATGTGAGTAGGTGAGTCTCTTTCCTGGTCTTTGATGTCTTGTAGATCTTCTGGGTTGTATTGAAGGGGGATTTTGTGTCGTTGTATGTGAGTTAGTTTAAACAAAAGGAGTGCCTCAATTTCCATGGATTCTCTCTGGAATGAGTACATCCTCATCTACAGGCAAGTATTCTTCATCCACTTGTGTTTCTACAGGTAGATAGATGTTCCTCATCTTTTTGTGTTTCTGTAAGTTGCTATTTTTGTTTGCTTTGTCTCTTTCCACTTATAGGTCCTCTGGGACTGGGAAGTGTAAGTCCTTCAGACGATCGTTGATAAGTTGGCTCACTCTCCTGACAACATACTGTAGGTTGTAAATTTTTATCTCTTTTCTGTGTACTCTCTGTTATCCTGTTATCTCTGTTAAACTGTCATTTTGCATTATTGACACACTGTTTTCCTAATGAATGTTGTTCAGTTGTTTAAAGCACTATATAAATAAAGGTGACTTGACTTGAATGGAGAAAAACAACCTTGGGAGAAACCAGGCTCAGTTGGGGGGCCAGATCTCCTCTGACCAGACAAAACCAGCAGTTCAATTCCAGGCTGCAGCAAAGTCATATTTTGCAGAAGGATCATCTGTTTCCTGTGGTCTTGTCCTGGTGGTCATCTGAGACAAGATCTTTATAGGGGATCTGTATCAGTATCTGTTCCCAATTCCAGTTTTACTAATTAATGCAGCCTAAAAATGCTTTAACGGATTTGGATATTAAAAGCATATTAGTATGATATGTGTAAGCCAGGTTAAAGAGATGGATCTTTAATCTAAATTTAAACTGCAAGAGTGTGTCTGCCTCCCGAACAATGTTAGGCCGGATATTCCAGAGTTTAGGCGGCAAATAGGAAAAGGATCTGCCACCCACAGTTGATTTTGATATTCTAGGTATTATCAAATTGCCTGAGAACACAGTTATGAGAACACAGTTTTGAGAACACAAGGGACGTGGAGGATTATAATGTAACAGGAGCTCATTCAAATACTGAGGTGCTAAACTGTTCAGGGCTTTATAAGTAATAAGCATATTTTAAAATCTATATGATAGATAGATATAGGGTGGATCATCTTGTTAATGTTGCTAATGTATGTACACAACCAGGCAAAAATCTGGAATCTTTTCTTAATGGTTTTTAAGAAAAGTCTCTTCTGCTCACCAAGGCTAAACTAATTTGATAAAAAAAAATAAAAGTAATATTGTAAAAAAAAAAAAAAATGAATAACAGTTTTATACTCTTTTTCGAATATACTTAAAAATTTATTTATTGAAATAATTATGAGGCAAAGCTGAATTTTTCAGTAACTTTACTCCAGTCTTGAGTGTCACATGACCTTTTTCATATACTGATTTGCTGTTCGGGAAACATTGCTGATTATCATCAATCAGTGCATTTACACGCACCTAATCACATTATTGCCGCTCTGACTAAGGTGTGCATCTGCTAATGATGTACATGAATGATGTGAATCAAACCTGCAGTTAGCTTACTACACTCAAAAAAAAATATTTTTGTATTGTAACAATGTGTTTCAAAAGTGTAGTTAGTAGCTATCAACCCTCACATTTTTTCTGGGGTTCTCACGTATTTGAGCTCTTTTCCCGCTGTCTTCCCATTTTAGTATTTTCCTGTAAAATATCCCATTAGCCCTTCTATCGGATCTGTCAAGTCTCTGTGTTGTTGTCCTGTTGCTACTCCTTGCCCTTCTAGCGAAACAGATGCTTTCAAAGCATCATTTGCTTACTTGAAAGCAACCTTAGCATGATGTTGGGCTTTTTAAGATAGCATGGTTGTTGTGAGAGCACGATTTCATGCCAATCTGTAACTAAAGTCACGTTAGACCTAGCTTCACAAATCGCTTAACGTTAGTTAATTCGTAAATGTTAACTTAGCTATCAGCGTGTAAGCACATCAAGTTACCAACATGCGATGTTGTCATCAAACTGCACGACATAAAGTGGAACTTAGTCATTTTCCAAAACTGCTAAGCAAATATATACAGTTTCAATACATACTAGGGCTGTGCAAAAAATCGAATGCAATTTTCATGCACCTCTCATGAGTAAAGACGCTCCTGTAATTAGAAGTATATCTCCCGCATGTGCATTCAGATCAGGGTTGCCAGGTTTTCACAACAAATCCTGCCCAGTTGCTTCTTAAAACTAGTCCAAAACTAGCCCAATTGCGTTTCCGGGAGGTTCCCCGATAAAAATTGCTTCCCGGGGTTAAAATATAAATTTTTGGGAGGGGTTTCCCTGGTAAAATTAGCATTTTAGGGGCTAAATATCACGTTATTGGGATTGCTTCCAACCGCGGACATTAAAAACAACCGCAGACTTGGCAACACTGGTTCAGGTGGAGCGGCAGTTACTACACAGAGCCGTAGTCTAACGACAACTAACACAAAATCGCTTTCAAAATCGACAAAGAATCGCCTGTGATTTTAACATCGATTTTGTGTAGATTGTCAGTGAATTACGGCTCTGTGTAGTAAATGCCAACCAGTGTTGCCAAGTCTGTGGTGGTTGTTTTTCATGTCCGCGGGTCACAGCGACCCCAATACAAATAACGTGATATTTAGCCCCTAAAATGCCAATTTTCCCAAGGCAACCCTGCTAAAAAACGTATATTTTAACCCCGGGAAGCAATGTTTTATCGGTGAACGTTCTGGAAGCGGGATTGGGCTAGTTTTGAGAAGCAACTGGGCAGGTTTTGTTGTGAAAACCTGGCAACCCTGATCTGAACACACATGCTGGAGATATATTTCTAATTACAGGAGCGTCTTTACTGATGAGATGTACATGATAATCGCATTCGATTTTTTGCACAGCCCTAAGTCATAGAGACGTCGTTGCTGATGCTGCTCTTGTTAAATTTCAGCCTCTGGATCTGATTCTGGATCATAAATAAATGCTGAATCTGAGTGTTAGCCATGGTTTGTTTTGGAAGATGTTCTTTTCCTCACGGTAATGTCAGAGCTTCCAAACGCTCTCAACGCAAAAGCCTACTGCCGCTCGTGATTCTTTAGCTCCGCCCACACGTCACGCCTCCAGGCGGTCGTGTTTTTCCAGGAAAAATTGGTACAAACTATCTTTCTCTTATAAAAATAATAAAACTAAAGACTTTTTGGAGTTATGAAGGATGCAGTACTACTCTATAGGTACTCAAGATTAACATGATATTGAGTGAAAACGAGCATTTCACCCCCCATTTAATATTCAGATGTTATGGTCTCCGTGGTCGCGCCTCCAAGCAGGAAAGAGGTGTAAAGTTAATCAATTCTCATTTTATTTTCCCCATGGCGATTATGTGTTGTGCTATTACACCCCACAATACAGCAACGGTTTCCCATGGTTGAAATAGATTTTTAATTAATCAAATTAAGACACACGGATGAGAGGGAGTATGTCTAAACACTGCGCAGTAGTCCGAGTAGCAGTAAAGGAGGCTATCAACATGGCGGCCATGCCAAGTAATGACGTCACGACGCCCAAGCCCTATAAATGTATAAAACCAGGGCCATAAGACACTAGATTAGAATTAGAAATGGCCAAATTGTCCCCTAGGATTTTAAATTCTTACTCTGCATTCAGCTGTTGTTAGGGTGACAAAAAAGTTTCAAGTGTATATTTTAGGTCTTCCTCATCTATATTTAATTTATGGCTAGACATTGTTAAAACGATTGAGATGCCAATCTAAGAGCACCGCAGCCAATCCAAGGCTTTAGATTAGTCACGCTTGTTAAGTTCACGTGCTCATGACTGAATTCACCGCGTTCACGGAGTCTTAAACAACAAATAGTGTTTTAGCAACGTAAGTACTACATTTCGCTGCTTCAGTAATTGTAAGTGGAGTTTTTGCATTTCTTTTGCTATGGTCATGGACTGACATTATGTCTGTGTAGGCAGCTAATAATGTTACCTTTCTCCAAGCGCTTGTATTTGTAAGTTAATGTTATTCTGTTTCTTGCGATTAATATATCAAGAGGAATAATCGACAATAATGATTTCTGTCATAAATAAATTGGAACCCTGACCCTGTACTAAATATTTTTTTTTTCTTTGTAGCATTTTAAACTTTTTTTTCTTTGCTGAATTGCCCATAAACAAGACCTCCGTAACTTATGTCTTCAGATAAATGCTGAATTTCATCGGATCACAACCCTTAATTTACAGTCCAAAATTCCTGTCCAAACTGGATCGGTTCTCTGATCTGCTAAAAGTGTTTAGAAAAAGAAGATTCAAGATGTGTTGGTGCCAATGTCTCAGGTTGTATTATTATTTTATTTCACTTTATATATATATATATATATATATATATATATATATATATATATATATATATATATATATATATATATATATTACTTTTTAATACAAGCTATTGATATAGTGCTCTGTAATGCATAATGGCCCAGAGATGTGTATTGGAGGGTGTCAAATGTATGAATATCAGAAACTTAAAAAAAAAAATTTTGTCTGTTTTCTTTCAGTGCCACCATGGAGACCAAGCAAGAGTGAATTCTTAAGGGACATATCATCTAGCTGAATCAAGATGAAGGTAATGGAGTATTTGTTGAGTATAGAGTTCTCTTTCTTTACAAACCGTTATCACAAGTAATACCACATTTGACCTTGCAAAAGACGTGACATGAACTGCGCCCAAAATTGTTTTTTCAATTTAATAGCAGAGACACTTTCTTATATATATATATATATATATATATATATACACGTTTGTATTTTTAAATATCAAAAGATATTCCCCATCAAGACTTTTTTATTTTAAAATATTGATTAAATTGCAAAGCTCAGATATGAATTAAATGACTGATGTTAACTTTACTTTAAACCTTTGTACTCCACACAGCCACTGGTTTAGGTTTATGTGGTATCATCCTGTTTAATAAGCACAGTTCTTAATAGTCAAGTCAATTCACCTTTATTTATATAGCACTTTACACAATACACATTGTCAAAGCAGCATAATTAAACAGGAAAATAGTTTGTCGATATTTTTTATTATTTTTTTATTAGCTAAAGTCAGTTCATTGATTATTCAGTGATGTCATCATCCAGTTCAACTCTCTTACAATAGTGTCTGTGCAATCAGTCAAGCATCCCCAACTAACCAAGGCAAAGGTGGCAGTGGCAAGGAACCAAAACTTAATTGATGACAGAAATGGAAAATAAACCTTGGGAGGAACTTTACTTAGCCTGGGCGCCAGTTCTCCTCTGGCCTGATGAAAACAGCAGTTTAATTCCAGGCTATACCTTTAACATACAAAGTAATTACATTCCGTTTGTTCAGTAATAAAGTAATTTATTTTATGCAAAGTGCTCGTTTAGGTGAATGGCATTGCATCCATGTATGTTGGTTTGAAAATAAAGTGACTAACGTATGTTCCGCACTATAAGGCGCACTTAAAAGCCTTTAATTTTCTCGACAGTGCGCCTTGTAATCCGGAGCTCCTTATATATGGATCAAGGCGCTCTGTCAAAATGTTGACATTCCCTTTAGCACAGCTCCATCTAGTGGATGCATAACGCAAACCCAGTCAAAAGTTTGACTGCAGTATTTTCTGTTCTATGCACCTTATAATCCGGTGCGCCCTATATATGAAAACAGTTCTAAAATAGGCCATTCATTGAAGGTGCGCCTTATAGTGCGGAAAATACAGTATAATGATTTTATAGATTTTATAGATTGGCTACAGCCATGCTACTTGGACTAATATACTTTTTAAACCTTACTTATCCACAGGAGTTCCATTAAACTTTTAAGGTATTCCAAAAAATTATTCTTGAGCTGGACTCGTAATTTATAATGCGTAAATTGTCTGCCAAAGCACAGGCGCAGAAAACAAACTCTTCACTTAGGTTTGCTGTGTTTGAGGATCCCTTTGTGAACGCTGTGTTTTATTTCCTTGTATGCTCATGTGTTTTTGTTGTATCTGAAATTTTGCACGATGAGCAGAGGTGATTAAGTCTCTCAATCTCATTTAATCTCATGTTTAAAAAATAAAATGTAGTTATATTCTTATATGCTCATGTTTTATTTGTATTGTCATCAGTAGTAGTTAACGTGGCATTGTTTTTTATAGTAGGCATATGAAAAAATTCAGAGTAGTTTACCTGACATAATTTTCTCTATTAGGCATGGCAAAACTTTATCTAGTAGGAATGACCAATTTTCTTTTTGCAGTCTTGAGTAAAAGAATTTAAGTTTATAAAACAAGATTACAAAAAATTGTTTCAAACTAATCCGATATTGTTTGGAAAATGTAATTAAAACTGTGGAAAAGTTTACTCAACTTAAATTCTGCTATGCCCCTTAAGTTCAACAACTTTTTTTTTTTTTTTCGAGTGTACAGTCGTTAGTTCCACTGAACTCTATTGGTAACGATGGAACTTGTGACCATAGTTGGTTTTGGGAAACGCACCCCATATTTGTCATCACTGTCACCCACTCACACATTCAGTCTGTACACCCGTTGCATCCATCACTCTGTACACCTGTGCACATACTCACTCACCGTGACAATATTAGAAATTATGGGGAAGAAAACTTTGCATTTCTGGAGAGACACATTTTTTTCTTCATGATTATTTTAGAAATACAAAGTTCAAAACATTGGAAGAAAAAAAAGGTAATCTTTTGTAAAATTACAAAAGTCTTTTCTACCACTGGTATTCAATTGTATGCATCCTTGCTATTAGTCTATCCCAAAAAAATTTAATAAAATTTGAACTGTAGTGTAGACAAAAATATTGGGCAGCACAACTGTTTTCAACACCGATAATAATCATAAAAATTTATTGATCAGTAAATCATCATATTAGAATGATTTCTGAAGATCATGTGACGCTGAAGACTGGAGTAATTAATGCTGAAAATATAGCTGTGTGTGGTAAGATGGTCGATGCAGTGGCTAACTGACAGTTAATGAAGTGGCAAAACTCCAGAAAAAGTCCATGGAAAGTCTTTTTTTTATTTTTGGGATCCACAAGTTTCAAATAAACATAGCAAAAACCAAGGCAACCTATGGAATAAATTGGCAAGTTTAACCCAGAAAAAGAAAAAAAAGAGAAACAAAACTTAAAGTTCAACTCAAGACATAACAGAAAACTAAAGAGAAGACTAAATGATTGGCTACTGTTCCAACAAACACCCGTCTCCCGTTCAAACACTTCAATCGCGCTTTTATACTCTTGGCCCCTACCTTAGTTTTCAAACGGACCAATCATAACACTCAATTGGTTAAACAGTACATTTCACCCTTTACATAGACTTTCAACCTCACAACTCACACCTAAGATGAAGTTCTCCTTTAACAAAAGGCTTCTCTCCTTAATAATTCAGCAAAGAATACATGTAAAAAACATTTTAATCCACACATGCTTAATTGTGTAACTCCTCCCCTTCAGGATGCCATAAAACTGGTTTCCTGTTCACGGGCCTCTCCTTTTTGGGCTTTCCAGGAACCGGTAAGACACAGAAACGAAGCACGTTATTATTCACACATTTTTTTTGATTCTATCTATATTGAATGCTTCACATTACCAGCAGTCACCATGGGATGTGCACCTTCCATGTTACTGCTTCTAAGTAAAACAAACAAAATAAAGATCTTGCCAAACAGATGTATGGTGTTTTCATTTGACCCATGTGTGCCACATCACATTTTCCCCCTTCTTCCCCCTCTGGATGGTCTAAATTTGGCAAATGGGACAAATAATCAGCAAGAAGATTTTTCTTACCTGGACAGTGCTCAATTGTAAATACATAGGGCTGCAGAGTCAGACACCAGCGCAGTATCCTTGAGTTACTATTCTGCATGGTTTGGATCCACTTCAGGGCACAATGATCAGCACGTAACGTGAATTCACGCCCCAGCAAGTAATACCACAGAGAGTCCACAGCCCACTTGATGGCAAGTCCTTCCTTCTCAATTGTTGAGTATTTCCGCTCTCTTTCAAAGAGTTTTCTGCTCAAATATAGAACTGGTCTCTCCTCATGAGCCTCTCCTTGGACCAGTACGGCTCCCAAGCCAACATCAGAAGCATCCACCTGTACAATAAATTTCTGAGTGAAATTAGGGCTCTGTAACAATGGTTCATTCCATAATAGATCTTTCAGGGCTTCTTCACACTCATTCGTCCAACAAAACTTAGCAGGACTCTTTTTAGTCAGATCAGTCAAAGGTGTAGCCAGTGATGCAAAGTGGGGAATAAATCAGCGGTACCAGCCGATTAAACCAAGAAAAGATCTCACTTGCTTTTTAGTTTGCGGCCGAGCAATATTTTGGATAGCCTTAAGCTTTTCCACCTGTGGTCTGATCTGACCATGTCCCAGTAAGTACCCCAAGTACCTCACTTCCGTCTGAGCCCATGAACATTAGGCGGTGTTGATGGTGAGCCCAGCTTCTTGCAGCCTCTTTAGAATGTCCACAAGATGCCGTAGATGTTATTCCCAGGATCCACTGTATATCACCACATCATCGAGGTATGCAGCTGTATACTGTTCACATCCCATAAGTACATGGTCCATCAACCTTTGGAACGTGGCTGGTGCTCCATGTAATACAAACGGCATAACAGTGTATTGATATAACCCTGAGGGAGATCGAAAGGCCGTGTAGGGCTTGCAAGAAGGATCAAGGGGCACTTGCCAATAACCTTTACACAGATCTAATGTAGTCATAAAGGATGCTTTACCCAGTCTCTCAATCAACTCGTCAATACGAGGCATCGGATTAGAATCAAAGCATGAGACATTGTTTAGTTTTCTCAAATGATTGCAAAATCTAACTCCTCCATCCTTTTTAGGGACCAGTAGTATGGGACTTGACCACTCACTTTTCGATGGTTCTATAATCCCCATTTCCAACATGGTCTCGATCTCAGTCTTTAACTGTTCCACCATCTTCTCTGGGACTCGATAGGGTTTCTGTCGTATAGAAGTAGGGCCTTTCAGGATGATGTTGTGTTTTAGGATCTCGGTCCGTCCAGGTCTTTTCTGGAAAAGAGAGGGAAAAGATTGAAGCACCTCAGTTAGTTGCTGTTGTTGTTGGTTATTCAAGCTAGAACAACATTCTGGGGCCTTCAGCAACGAACGGACTGGTTCCATATCGGGTTCATCCTCTTCCTCCATTATTGCCCTCACCAGCATCACTTGGTCTATGACATCCTCTGGACCTTTGGGATCAGACACCCTCTCCTTAAATTCTCTCAAGAGGACCTGTAGGACCTGCTTAGGCTGTTTTCTTTCGGGACACAAAATCTCATAAGTTACTGGACCCAGTTTTCAGGTCATGACCTACGGCCCTGCCATTTTGCCAACAGCTTGCTGGTACCTGTTGGTAATAATAGCAAAATTTTCTGTCCAGGTTTATAGTTCCTTCCCTGGCATGTGTATCGTACAAGTACAAGTTTTACAATAGCCTTGCACCTCTTGGTACATTTTTGGCCAATAAAATTGTTGGCTGACTCGCTCATACATTTTCTCTCTGCCCAAATGCCCTGACCAAGGGATGGTATGACCCAGAGGTAAAATCATTTGATGCAGTGCTTTAGGTACCACTAATCTAGGACTCTCTATATCAGCCAGATACAAAAGATTGTTCTTTAAAATATACAGATCCAGAAAAAGTCCATGGAAAGTTTTTATTTTTATTTTTGGGATCCACAAGTTTCAAATAAACATAGCAAAAAACCAAGGTAACCTATCCAATAAATTGGCAAGTTCAACCCAGGAAAAAAACAAAAAAACAAAAAAACAAAGAGAAACAAAACTTAAGGTACAACTCAAGCCATAACAGAAAACTAAAGAGAAGACTAAATTATTGGCTACTGTTCCAACAAACACCCGTCTCCCAGTCAAACAATCACACTTTTATACTCTTGGCCCCTCCCTTAGTTTTTAAATGGGCCAGTGATAACACTCCATTGGTTAGACAGTACATTTCACCCTTTACATAGACTTTCAACCTCACAAGTCACACCCAAGATGAAGTTATCCCTTAACAAAAGGCTTCTCTACTTAATAATTCAGCAAAGTATACATGTAAAAAACATTTTAATCCACACATCCTTAATCATGTAACTCCTCCCCTTCAGGATGCCATAAAACGTACTCGGTTACTAACGTAACCTCGGTTCCCTGAAATACGGGAACGAGTACTGCGTCGAAGACGCATATGGGAAAAACCCCTTTTTTCTCCTGCACTGAAGCCTTATTCAATCATGCAGTGAAACTGCACAGCCATTGGATCGTGCAGTGTTATTAAAACAAACCAATGGCTTGGCAGCGGTGCTGCACGAACCTATGACAGCGAAGCCTGCCAAAGCCCGCCGAAATGGGCGGGGAATCTGGCTATATATTGGCCGCTTCGCCACAGGAATTCAGGTTACTTCGACTGAAGCGACGACTGAGTTGTGCAGCCTTTTTAGCATGGCAAGGAACGCAGTACTCATTCCCGTATTTCAGGGAACCGAGGTTACGTTAGTAACCGAGTACGTTCCCTTTCAATACTTCACTCGTACTGCGTCGAAAACGCATATGGGAACCCAGTTCAATCACGCCATGCTAAGAAGGGAGGACGACCAACGCAATCACACTTGATTTGTTAAACCAAGATATGACAATAGCAACTAGGGGCAGAATAAGCTCAATGAGGTTACGTCTGGCCTAGCCTGATCATCCCGTGTTCGTATCGCCTCAGTACCCAAGGGACCGAGTGCATACGAGTAGAGTTTGAGCCTTGGGCAAGAATGGCCAAGAGCATGCAAATTAGGAACAAGAAGGTGACCTTCACACAGAAAGTACCCTAGCATGAAGTGCCGGGACGTCTAGATTGTAAAATCTAGCAAATGTGGACGGCAAGCTCCAGCCAGCCGCCTCACAAATTTCTGCGATAGTCACACCACTAGACCATGCCCAAGACGAAGACACTGCTCTCGTCGAATGGGCTCTTACTCCAATTGGGCTTTGCAGGCCCAGAGAAGAGTAGGCTAGATGGATTGCATCAACAATCCACCTTGAAAGTCTTTGCTTAGAGGCCAGTAACCCTCTGGTGCGGTTCCCAAAGCATATGCAACGCTCTATGTAGACTTTTAGAGCCCTCACTGGGCAAAGTAGATTCAGCCTTGGATCCTCCTCTGTGTTTTGTAACGCAGAGAGGGTGACCACTTGTGCTCTAAAGGGTGTGGAGGGCACCTTTGGCACATAGCTATGCCTCGGTTTCAGGACGACCCTCGAGTCGTTAGGCCCGAATTCTAGGCAATTAGGGCTTATCGGAAGTGCTTACAAATCACCCACACGCTTAAAAGACGCTAGTGCCAATAGCAGAGCGGTCTTTAGCGACAGGGCTTTAAGGCCTATGGACTGTATCGGTTCAAAGTTGTACCTTCAGGGCTCTCAGCACCGTGGGCAGGTCCCAAGAAGGGACGGTGGGAGGGCAAGGCGGATGAAGCCGTCTGGCACCTCTCATAAATCGGACGACTAAGTTGTTTCTGCCCACCAACTGGCCTGCTATAAGTGCGTGTGACGCCGCTATAGTTGCTACATAGACCTTAAGCATGGAGGGGGATCATTCCTTCTCCAAGAGCTCTTGCAAAAATGACAGTATCACTGATACGTCACAAGAGGTCGGGCTTTCACCATGGTCTGAGCACCATGTGGAGAACACAGACCATTTGGAGGCATAGAGGCGTCGTGTAGACGGAGCTCTAGCCTGTGAAATTGTGTCTAGCACACGCTCAGGGAGTCCCGCGGGCTCCCGTCGGGCGACCAAAGGTGCAGAGACCACTTCTCTGGGTGTGGATGCCAAATCGTCCCGTCTGCCTGAGAAAGGAGGTCCCGTCGCAGGGGAATGGGCCATGGGGCTGCAGTCAGCATCTGCGACAGGTCGGCTATCCAGTGCTGATTTTCCCAGAATGGGGCTACAAGCAGAACCCTGCATCTCTGGTCCCTGACCCGCCTGATTACTTGGGGAATCAGAGAGACCGGAGGAAAAGCATAAAGAAGACGGTTGGGCCAGTCCTGGGACAACGCGTCCTCGATCTTGGAAAAATATATTGGGCAATGAGAGTTGTCTTTTGAGGCAAAGAGGTCTATTTCCGCTCTGCCAAAGACCTCCCATATCTTCTGAACCATCTGTGGGTGGAGTCTCCACTCTTCTGAGGAGACTCCGCTTCTTGACAGCATATCCGCACCCTTGTTCAGCTTGCCCGGAAGATGCACTGCTCTCAGGGACCCCAAATTGCTTTGGGTCCATTCCAGCAGTTGCGACGTTAGTCTGAAGAGACGCGTCGATGACAGCCCACCTTGGTGATTTATGTAAGAGACCACCGTCATGCTGTCCGATCTGACCAGCACGTGGTGGCTCTTTAGGTCTGACAGGAAGCTCTGGCAGGCTCGTTGAACTGCAATCATCTCGAGGCAGTTGATGTGAAGCCTGCTCTCCTCTTTCGACCATTGGCCGAAAGAGGGTTTCCCTTCGCACAGCGCGCCCCAACCCTTGTTGGACGCGTCTGTGGAGATCACTTTCCTTCTGCAAACCATACCGTTCCATCCATTGCATGTTCCTCCAAGGGGTCAGGGCCGAAATACAGTCCTGACTCAACTTGATATTCAAGCGTCCGTGACGCCATGCATGAGGTGGAACACGCGGTTTCAGCCAATATTGGAGGGGGCGCATACGAAGCAGCCCAAGCTCCAGCACCAGTGATGCCGCCGCCATAAGACCCAGCAGCTTCTGGAATGTCTTTAGGGGTCGAGAAACACCTATTTTGAAAGAGGCCGCAAGTCGCTGTAGAGCCGCAGCGCGCTCCTTCACCATTGTTGCCCTCATCGTCACTGAGTCTAACACTGTTCCCAGAAACGATATCCATCTATTGGGGGACAGTGAGCTCTTGACAAAATTCACCCTGAGCCCCAGGCATTCCAGATGGCTGAGGAGCACAGTTCTGTAACCCAATGCCTCCCCCTCTGACTGAGCTAGAACTAGCCAGTCGTCGAGGTAATTGAGAATGCGGATGCCCTTCTGCCTGAGAGGGGAGAGAGCCGCATCCATGCACTTTGTGAACGTGCAAGGCGCCAGAGACAGCCCAAAGGGGAGGACCTTGTATTGGTAAGCCACGCCCTCGAAGGCAAATCTCAAGAACGGCCTGTGACGGGGGGCTATCTGGATGTGAAAGTAAGCGTCTTTCAGATCCAGCGAAAAGAACCAATCCCCTGAGCGTATTTGTGAGAGAATTTGTTTCAATGTGATCATTCTGAAGCGCCGTCTCATGAGGGCACTGTTCAAATTTCTTAAATCAAGGATGGGGCGCAGCCCGCCATCCTTCTTGGGAACTAGGAAGTAACGGCTGTAAAACCCTGAGTCGCGGTGTGCAGGGGGAACGATTTCTATAGCGTGAGCGTTCTCGTTGTGCACCGAAGTGGTGACCGCCCCACGAAAGCGTGGTGGCCGTCGGGCGAACTGAAGGGAATAGCCGTGTTTTATTACTCCCATGACCCAATCTGATACCCCGGGAATGGCTTGCCATTGTGAGGCCCGGATGGATAGAGGTTGTATTAAGTCGAGTGATTGACCGCCGTGGGGGGACATAGCACTCGTGAGTGTTGTGTGAGGAAAACTGCTCTTTTTGTGAAGGAGTGTGTTTTTTATTTTTTGCACTATAACAGCGCTTTGCTGTCTGGGTGCTAACAAGGGCCCATTGTTTGCAGCAGCAACTACTTCGTCGACATCTGGAGATGGACGGTAGAACACACGGGGCAGTTTGGAGGGTGGTCCGGCTGTGGCGAGACTTAGCCCCCTCCTCTTTCTTTCCTGTCGATCAGGATGACGGCGGCACTATCTTGGGCCGGGGTCCCATGCGCTTAGGAAACTGATACCGTCTTGTGGCCGAGCGAGAACGGTGTCGAGGCTCGGGTTTCACCGGCTGGGCTGTGGTGGTAGCAGCGGGCGCTTGCTTAGGAGGCTGACGAACAAAATAAAGACATTGCCAAACAGGTCTATGGTGTTTTAATTTGACCCATGTGTGCCACATCACACTGTGCATTATAGAAATAAATTATACTTTTAAAATATATTTGAAACTTTTGACCAGCTGTGTACATTGCTACATTTAAATGAAAACACAACTTGTAATAAACACACATTTACATTCTTTACAACTTACATTCTGGTGATTACTTCCTTCCCTCACTGCTGTCTTCTTAAGTCTTTCCTAGAACTCCTAGAACTGTTTTTAATCTTTCCCTCAAATCTACAGAAACAAACAAATCATTTTATAGACAATTTGGATAAGTCACGAATTGCAATAGTTATATAATCAAAATACTCAATTATATATATAATCGGGGGTGACGATGACCACAAATCCGATGACGTGCCAGTGGTGGTAAATTACAACTTAAAACATGTTTTCATAAAAATATGAATTGCTAATGAACTTTAGTAGTTGTATAAGGTGGCGTGAACACAGATTTTGGATAATATTTCTGTCATTGTTTGCAGACAGTAACACCATCCAAACAGTGAAACCACATAATAAATAACCGATCTACAAACATTTCTAAAGTCATGTAAAACACATTTTTTTAATTATTATTATTGGTAAGTTAATCTATTTTATATAGTCTATTGTTAATTCTACTATAGCCTATTGAAGAATGCATTCATTTAAATGAGTTGTTCATTTGCTACACATAGGCACTATATTTTTATTATTAAATATATCTCTCTTATCTCTTATTAAAATAATGCTTATGTGTCTGACTGTACACCTTAACCATAATAAACAAATCTCTAACGCTATAAAATAAGGTTCATTAGTTAACATTAACTAATGAACTGCACTTACAGTATACATCAATTGTTCATCTTTGTTCATGTTAATATCCACATTTAATAATACTTTATTAAAATGTTGTTAATATTATTAATGCACTGAACATGAACAAACAATGAAAAGCTTTATTTCTATTAACTAACATAGATTAATAAATACTGTAACAAATGTATTTCTTACTCATTGTTAGTTCATGTTAGTTAATACACTAATGTTTAATAAATTAACCTTATTGTAAAGTGTATGAATGTTGTTCTCCTGAGGCATGCTGTCGCACATCTGACAAGCCACCGTGCGCAACAGAGAACACTCGTCAACAAATTGTGCAATTGGCTTGATACTCATTTGCGCTGACACTTTTTGACTCCTCCCACTCTCGTCGGTACTTTTGCATCTGCTTACGTTTCAGTGCTGGATACGAGGGGGTGGGGTGGGGGGGCTATCTGAAGCAGCCTCAGCCATTCTTTCAAATCGACTCTCTGCCAAGAGACCCGCCCTTCTCTGACTCTGATTGGCCGTGAACCTGAAACAAACCAATCAGCGAGTATTACCCAATCAGTGACAGAATAGGACGAGTCAGAATGCCTGTGGGATGATCTGCATGAGATGCTGCATTGAAGACAACTCCGAAAATACGGGACAAACCCCGTCCCGTATTGATTCAAAACGGGACGCACTATTTTATTCTCAAATATGGGACGATTCCGTATTTTAAGGGATGGCTGGCAACCCTAATCCCAGCCCTAGTTACTATGGTCAAAACAATGACACTCTCTTCAAAAGCGCACAATAACTGAGATTTTGAGATTTAAAACCGTTTAAAGAAAAGGCTCAAAATATTGCACACATATAATACAAAACATCAATATCTCTTCCATTGTTTTTTTTTTTTACATTTCTATGAGTAATGCTACACGCTGTGACTCTGTGTTGCTGTAAGCGCATCATTCTGTGCACTGGTTGCGTTTAAGTGCTGCGCACTGTATAGGAACCATACCCTTTCGTATTATAATACATTAGTACAATGATATATTATTAAGTCTTTCTTGTTCTGTTCTTGTTCATCTACCTCATATATATATATATATATATATATATATATATATATATATATATATATATATATATATATATATATATATATATTGTGACACATGTCCCAAACTCTCGTCAGCATCGCCCTGGTAACGGAGCAGGCACACCTGCATCTGCTCGTCATGGGCTAATTGGCCACACACTAAAGTGAGCATCCGCCAGCAGCAGAGCACATGGTCTCCCGACAAGGGAAAACTGAACGCAAGCTCACCGCAATCTGCATTGCCGCTGCCCCGTGAACTGTGCTACCTGATCCCCGTGCCCAGGCTGCACAGCTCATCCCTAAGATGACGGCGCATGATGACATCGAAATATTACTCCAAATGTTCGAAACGATTGCAGCTTGGGAGGCATGACCCTGGGATGAGTGGGCGCGGATTGTGGTGCAGTTGTTGATGGGAAAGGCGCAACGGGCGTACTTTACGCTGCTGGCCGTCGGACAGCCCCAGGGATGGTCATCATAACCCTAATCTCTACTTTGATGTCTTCCAACGCATACGCGACCGTTTCCACTGGCCAGGCATGGAGGCCAAAGTCAAGTGCTTCTGTCAAGCCTGTCCCACCTGCCAATGTACGTCTCCATGCACCCCTCCCCCCAGCCCGCTGATACCACTGCCCATCTGGTGGGGTCGCTGCCGAAGTCCGCCCGGAGACATGAACACATCCTGGTCATCCTGGATTACGCCACCCGCTGCCCTGAGGCCATCCCCCTCCATAAGGCCACCACAAAAGCCATCGCCCAGGAGCTGTCCCTGCTGAGTAGTCGAGTTGGAATACCCACCAAGATACTGACTGACCAAGTCACCCCTTTATGTCCCGGATGATGGCTGACCTCTGCTAGCTCCTGAAGCTCAAACAGCTCCACACCACCGTGTACCACCCCCAAACGGATGGCTTGGTTGAAAGGTTTATACAAATGCTAAAGCAGATGTTATGTTGAGTGGCTGCCGAGGACAAGCGGGACTGGGACAAGATGTTGCCCTATGTACTCTTCAGAATCCGAGATGTACTCCAAGCATCCACCGGCTTTACCCCATTCAAGCTCCTCTTCGGCCGGCAGTCCAGTGGCCTGCTTGACGTTGCTAGAGAGGCCTGGGAACAACAGCCAGCCATCCACTGAACCATCAATCACCTTTATTTATATAGTGCTTTAAACAAAATACATTGCGCCAAAGCACTGAACAACATTCATTTGGAAAACAGTGTCTCAATAATGCAAAATGATAGTTAAAGGCAGTTCATCATTGAATTCAGTTATGTCATCTCTGTTCAGTTGAAATAGTGTCTGTTTTTATTTGCAATCAAGTCAATGATATCGCTGTAGATGAAGTGACCCCAACTAAGCAAGCCAGAGGCGACAGCGGCAAGGAACTGAAACTCCATCGGTGACAGAAAGGAGAAAAAAACCTTGGGAGAAACCAGGCTCAGTTGGGGGGCCGGTTCTCCTCTGACCAGACGAAACCAGTAGTTCAATTCCAGGCTGCAGCAAAGTCAGATTGTGCAGAAAAATCATCTGTTTCCTGTGGTCTTGTCCTGGTGCTCCTCTGAGACAAGGTCTTTACAGGGGATCTGTATCTGGGGCTCTAGTTGTCCTGGTCTCCGCTGTCTTTCAGGGCAGTAGAGGTCCTTTCTAGGTGCTGATCCACCATCTGGTCTGGATACGTACTGGATCCGGGTGACTGCAGTGACCCTCTGATCTGGACACAGACTGGATCTGGTGGCCACAGTGACCTCGGAACAAGAGAGAAACAGACAAATATTAGCGTAGATGCCATTCTTCTAATGATGTAGAAAGTACGGTGTTATGTGAAGTGTTTCCGGTTCCAGTTTGCCTAATTAATGCAGCCTAAAAATCCTTTAACGGATTTGGATATTAAAAGCATATTAGTATGTTATGTGTATGCCAGGTTAAAGAGATGGGTCTTTAATCTAGATTTAAACTGCAAGAGTGTGTCTGCCTCCCGAACAATGTTAGGTAGGTTATTCCAGAGTTTAGGCGCCAAATAGGAAAAGGATCTGCCGCCCGCAGTTGATTTTGATATTCTAGGTATTATCAAATTGCCTGAGTTTTGAGAACGTAGCGGACGTAGAGGAGTATAATGTAAAAGGAGCTCATTCAAATACTGAGGTGCTAAACCATTCAGGGCTTTATAAGTAATAAGCAATATTTTAAAATCTATACGATGTTTGATAGGGAGCCAGTGCAGTGTGGACAGGACCGGGCTAATATGGTCATACTTCCTGGTTCTAGTAAGAACTCTTGCTGCTGCATTTTGGACTAGCTGTAGTTTGTTTACCAAGCGTGCAGAACAACCACCCAATAAAGCATTACAATAGTCTAACCTTGAAGTCATAAATGCATGGATTAACATTTCTGCATTTGACATTGAGAGCATAGGCCGTAATTTAGATATATTTTTGAGATGGAAAAATGCAGTTTTACAAATGCTAGAAACGTGGCTTTCTAAGGAAAGATTGCGATCAAGTAGCACACCTAGGTTCCTAACTGATGACGAAGAATTGACAGAGCAACCATCAAGTCTTAGACAGTGTTCTAGGTTATTACAAGTAGAGTTTTTAGGCCCTATGATTAACACCTCTGTTTTTTCTGAATTTAGCAGTAAGAAATTACTCGTCATCCAATTTTTTATATCGACTATGCATTCCATTAGTTTTTCAAATTGGTGTGTTTCACCGGGCTGCGAGGAAATATAGATCTGCGTATCATCAGCATAACAGTGAAAGCTAACACCATGTTTCCTGATGATATCTCCCAAGGGTAACATATAAAGCGTGAAGAGTAGCGGCCCTAGAACTGAGCCTTGAGGTACTCCATACTGCACTTGTGATCGATATGATACATCTTCATTCACTGCTACGAACTGATGGCGGTCATATAAGTACGATTTAAACCATGCTAATGCACTTCCACTGATGCCAACAAAGTGTTCAAGTCTATGCAAAAGAATGTTGTGGTCAATTGTGTCAAACGCAGCACTAAGATCCAATAAAACTAATAGAGAGATACACCCACGATCAGATGATAAGAGCAGATCATTTGTAACTCTAAGGAGAGCAGTTTCAGTACTATGATACGGTCTAAATCCTGACTGGAAATCCTCACATATACCATTTTTCTCTAAGAAGGAATATAATTGTGAGGATACCACCTTTTCTAGTATCTTGGACAGAAAAGGGAGATTCGAGATTGGTCTATAATTAACTAGTTCTCTGGGGTCAAGTTGTGGCTTTTTTATGAGAGGCTTAATAACAGCCAGTTTGAAGGTTTTGGGGACATATCCTAATGACAATGAGGAATTAATAATAGTCAGAAGAGGACCTATGACTTCTGGAAGCACCTCTTTTAAGAGCTTAGATGGTATAGGGTCTAACATACATGTTGTAAGTTTAGATGATTTAACAAGTTTATACAATTCTTCCTCTCCTATAGTAGAGAATGAGTGGAACTGTTCCTCAGGGGGTCTATAGTGCACTGTATGATGTGATACTGTAGCTGACGGCTGAATGGTTGCAATTTTATCTCTAATAGTATCGATTTTAGAAGTAAAGTAGTTCATAAAGTCATTACTGTTGTGGTGTTGGGAAATTTCAACACTTGTTGAGGCTTTATTTTTCGTTAATTTAGCCACTGTATTGAATAAATACCTGGGGTTATGTTTGTTTTCTTCTAAAAGAGAAGAAAAGTAATCAGATCTAGCAGTTTTTAATGCTTTTCTGTAGGACATGCTACTTTCCCGCCAAGCAATACGAAATACCTCTAGTTTTGTTTTCCTCCAGCTGCGCTCCATTTTTCGGGCTGCTCCCTTTAGGGTGCGAGTATGCTCATTATACCATGGTGTCAAGTTTCTTAAGCGTAAAGGAGCAACTGTATTTAAAGTGCTAGAAAAGAGAGAGTCCATAGTTTCTGTTACATCATCAAGTTGTTCTGAGGTTTTGGATATGCTAAGGAATTCGGATACATCAGGAAGATAACTTAAAAAGCAGTCTTTTGTGGTAGAAGTGATGGTTCTTCGATACTTGTAACGAGAAGTAGAATTTAACATTTTGGCTATATGAAGTTTACACAGAACTAAATAATGATCTGAGATATCATCACTTGGCTGAATAATTTCAACACTATCAACATCAATTCCATGTGACAGTATTAAATCTAGAGTATGATTTCGACAATGAGTAGGTCCTGAAACGTGTTGTCTAACACCAATAGAGTTCAGAATGTCTATAAATGCTGATCCCAATGCATCTTTTTCATTATCGACATGGATATTAAAATCACCAACTATTAAGACTTTATCTGCAGCCAGAACTAACTCAGATGTTAAATCACCAAACTCTTTAATAAAGTCTGTATGGTGCCCTGGTGGCCTGTATACAGTAGCCAGTACAAACATAACAGGGGATTTATCATTAACATTGGTTTCTCTGGATAATGTTATATGAAGCACCATTACTTCAAACGAGTTATACTTGAAGCCTGCCCTCTGAGAAATCCTGAAAACGTTATTATAAATTGAAGCAACTCCTCCCCCTTTGCCTTTTAGACGCGGCACGTGTTTATAACAATAATCTTGGGGGGTGGACTCATTTAAAATAATGTATTCATCAGGTTTTAGCCAGGTTTCTGTCAAACAGAGCACATCTATATTATGATCAGTTATCATATTATTTACAAAAACCATGGTGGAACACATACCGGAGATGCCGGAATGGATCGACGGGGTCATGCCCATCGTTGAGAAACTGTTAAATCGCCTCGGAAGGGCCCATTTCATCTCGACCTCACCAAGGGCTACTGGCAGGTCCCCTTAACAGAGCAGGCTAGGACTGGGCGATATGGAGCAAAAAATATATCTCGATATATTTTGCTATATCTCCATACATGATATATATCTCTATCTTTACAGGGAAAATAACCCCCTAAAAACTACTGCAAAACAAATATGCCAAAATATTACATTTTTAGGGGTTTTATTTTTTCTTCATCATATCAATCAATCAATCAATCACCTTTATTTATATAGTGCTTTAAACAAAATACATTGCGTCAAAGCACTGAACAACATTCATTTGGAAAACAGTGTCTCAATAATGCAAAATGATAGTTAAAGGCAGTTCATCATTGAATTCAGTTATGTCATCTCTGTTCAGTTTAAATAGTGTCTGTTTTTATTTGCAATCAAGTCAATGATATCGCTGTAGATATGTTTTATTGTTACCTAATTCTGTATTTTAGCATGTGTGATTGTTTAATTGCATAAAACAACTCATTTAATTTATCTTTTAATTATTGAAAAATTAAGCAAACTTTACTTTTTGGTAAACAAAAGGGATTTACTATTAAAAATAAAACCTGGAGGAAATGTTGTGTGATTATTCCTTAAAAAAAATTATGTTTGTTTCATTTTAAAAGTAGTAGTAGGCTATGTACATTCTGCTGAGCAATAGTAATAGATTTCTGGCAAATACTTGTCTTTAAACTAAACCAGACTTTTATCTTGACGCGTTACCGTACCTTTACATGTGATACTACTGTCTATGATATGATTTATGGCGCTAGTTTTACTCAAATCAAACGGTCAAATGCTAATGAAGTGACTCTCAGTGAATTTCTGGAGATGTTCCTCGTGTTCACATCCTCATTTAGTGAGAAGACAGATTGTATTGGCAATCCTTATCCTATTTTACTATAGCTTTGCCATCATGCACACAGGTAGGGGTGAAGTTTGATACGCAGACACACAAAGAATTTCCAGAGATTATTGCAGTTGAGGTTTGTGGTTTATTGTAATAAGTTGTACAAACAGATGAACATACCTTTTGATTTCTTATCTTGTTTTCAGTTGTTTGCGTGTAGGCCTATGCTGTTTGATCTGTAATCCGTGCTCTGTAGCTTTGTTTGTGGCTCTGTTGTCTGTGGTCTGGTGAGAACTGTTTGTGCTCCCCCTACCTGTGGCTACCACTTCCTGTCACCTATGCACCCTTATATACAACCATGTGCATCTAATCACTGTCACCCGGTGTCTAAAATACTGCTATAAATATATCCAAACAAAAATACTGTATTATGCAAACATAAATGGCTCCAACACAGATGCTGAAATCACCACGAGCGTCACGCATGCTTCCGTGTGTTTAATGAATGAAGCCGCGCTTCTGAGCCATTCATTAACACAGACACGCAGAACATTCAGGATTCATCTCTACTTGTAATAGTTGTCTTGTTGCTGCTGCACAGACTGTCTTTTAAGCTGATGATAAATAATACATTACTGCCTGTTGGTGCCTGTTGGTGTCGCTGTTGGACAGTGTTTTCTCTACTTCCTGTTGGCCTTCTGTAGCTAATTGTAGCTCCGTGTAGCTGTTTTTATTTTAATTATTTTTTTCTCTATAATCTTTCTTACTGTCACTGTCTGTTTGTTTGTTTTTTGTTTTTTTAAGTTGTAAAATATAACTTAATTCACACCATATTTCTGATATTATCGATCAATCTTATCAGATTAACTTTGATCGTTCACTTTTCCATGAGTGCAGTACACCTGCAAAGCGGTAGCACTCGTTAGCTTGTCATTAGCGTTTTCTTTTCTCCTCTCCTCTCTCATGCTGCAGTTTTTCACAAGTTCATCATACAACCGCAGTAAGAATATTTCATCAAGCAAGGTGAGTAATGGCTTCGCCTGCTATCGTTATTTGCACCTCTTGCCACATGTACAGTTTATCTATCTCTGTCGCTGATGAAGGATTCACATGTGATAAATGCAGGGAAATAGTTAGGCTGACAGAGAAGATTTCAGAATTAGAGACACGCATCCAAACTTTAATTGAGGACAGTAAGAATGTTAGGGCTCTAGATACGGCTTTGGATGCGTCTAGCTCAGGGATTCCTGTACATTGTCCGGTTCCGGCAACAGCGACCCTGCAGCAGGGGCAACTGGGTGACGGTGAGGCAGCGTAGTCGTGGGTCAAAACACCGCTCTTCTGTTCCGATCAAAACATTAATCAGGTTCTCCCCACTCAGTGATGCACCCACTGAGAAACCTGATGAAAGTGCTGTAGTTATTGGTGATTCTATTGTACGGAACGTGAATATAGACACCAGCCACCATAGTCAAATGTTTACCGGGAGCCAGAGCGCATGAAATCTTGGCAAATTTAAAAGTGCTGGCTAATGCTAAACGTAAATACAGTAAGATTGTTATTCATGCCGGCGCTAATGATGTTCGACTTCGCCAGTCGGAGATCACTAAAAATAACTTTAAAGAGGTGTGTGAACTTGCAAGCACGATGTCAGACACTGTAATATGCTCTGGTCCCCTCCCTGCTTACCGTGGTGATGAGATGCATAGCAGATTGTCACCACTCAATGGCTGGATGTCTAAGTGGTGCCCACAGAATAACATGGGTTTCATAGACAATTGGACGAGCTTTTGGGGCAGACCTGACCTGTATAAAAGAGATGGTCTTCATCCCTCCTGGGGTGGCGCCACTCTTCTCTCTAGAAATATGGCAAATAGTCTTAGTGTTTATACTTGACTAACTGGGGCCCAGGTCAGGAAGCAGACAGACTGGCTAAACCGACCATCTGCTAGCTGCCTCCCGTCCCAGAGGTCAGTTAATTTTCAGCACATAGAGACTCTTTCACCTAGATATCACACTATAGAGACTGTGTCTGTTCCCCGAACTAGAAAATACAAAAAACGTCCAAACCAAGTTAAGGCTAACAATTTAATTGAGGTTCAACAAAAAAAAAACAAATGCAATATGGATAAACAAATGATAAAGCTTGGCTTATTGAATATCAGATCCATTTCTACGAAAACACTTTTTGTAAATAATATGATAACTGATCATAATATAGATGTGCTCTGTGTGACAGAAACTTGACTAAAACCTGATGATTACATTATTTTAAATGAGTCCATCCCCCCCCAAGATTACTGTTATAAACATGACCCATGTCTAAAAGGCAAAGAGGGAGGAGTTGCTTCAATTTATAACAACGTTTTCAGGATTTCTCAGAGGGCAGGCTTCAAGTATAACTCATTTGAAGTAATGGTGCTTCATATAACATTATCCAGAGAAACCAATATTAATGATAAATCCCCTGTTATGTTTGTACTGGCTACTGTATACAGGCCACCAGGGCACCATACAGACTTTATTAAAGAGTTTGGTGATTTTATATCCGAGTTAGTTCTGGCTGCAGATAAACTTTTAATAGTTGGTGATTTTAATATCCATGTCGATAATGAAAAAGATGCATTGGGATCAGCATTTATAGACCTTCTGTACTGTACTGTATTGGTGTTAGACAACATGTTTCAGGACCTACTCATTGTCGAAATCATACTCTAGATTTAATACTGTCACATGGAATTGATGTTGATAGTGTTGAAATTATTCAGCCAAGTGATGATATCTCAGATCATTATTTAGTTCTGTGCAAACTTCATATAGCCAAAATTGTAAATTCTACTTCTTGTTACAAGTATCGAAGAACCATCACTTCTACCACAAATGACTGCTTTTCAAGTTATCTTCCTGATGTATCCAAATTCCTTAGCATATCCAAAACCACAGAACAACTTGATGATGTAACGCTTAAGGAAGGTTAAGGAAAACAGTTTGACACCATGGTATAATGAGCATTCTCGCACCCTAAAGAGCGCAGCTGGAGGAAAACAAAACTAGAGGTATTTCGTATTGCTTGGCGGGAAAGTAGCATATCCTACAGAAAAGCATTAAAAACTGCTAGATCTGATTACTTTTCTTCTCTTTTAGAAGAAAACAAACATAACCCCAGGTATTTATTCAATACAGTGGCTAAATTAACGAAAAATAAAGCCTCAACAAGTGTTGACATTTCCCAACACCACAACAGTAATGACTTTATGAACTACTTTACTACTAAAATCGATACTATTATATAGAGATAAAATTGCAACCATTCAGCCGTCAGCTACAGTATCACATCAGACAGTGCACTATAGACCCCCTGAGGAACAGTTCCACTCATTCTCTACTATAGGAGAGGAAGAATTGTATAAACTTGTTAAATTATCTAAACCAACAACATGTATGTTAGACCCTATACCATCTAAGCTCCTAAAAGAGGTGCTTCCAGAAGTCATAGGTCCTCTTCTGACTATTATTAATTCCTCATTGTCATTAGGATATGTCCCCAAAACCTTCAAACTGGCTGTTATTAAGCCTCTCATAAAAAAAACCCACAACTTGACCCCAAAGAACTTGTTAATTATAGACCAATCTCGAATCTCCCTTTTCTGTCCAAGATACTAGAAAAGGTGGTATCCTCACAATTATATTCCTTCTTAGAGATAAATGGTATATGTGAGGATTTCCAGTCAGGATTTAGACCGTATCATAGTACTGAGGCTGCTCTCCTTAGAGTTACAAATGATCTGCTCTTATCATCTGATCGTGGGTGTATCTCTTTATTAGTTTTTTTTCTTTTTATCAAATTTTTATTTATTTTTTCCTTTAGGGAAAAACATACAGACATGCTTCACAGAAATAGAATATAAATGTATATATACATACATTTACATACACGTCTATACATAAGCATATATAATGAAGCATAATTAACATAAAAAAAAAAAATAATAATAATAAGAAAAAGAAACAAAATAAAAGAAAAATAAATAAAATCCCATGTGGAACCCACCCGCCCCTTGGATCCCGATCCTCATATCTCACTCGCAGATTAAATCTAAAGCCCACGGAGAGTGGTCTCTGACTCTTTGGCACCGTGGACTCTAGCTATTGACAACTCCAAGTAAACAATATCCAAATACATTAAAAGCCAAGCTCGAAAGCAGAGTGAGTGTGGAGGTTTCCAGCGTGTGGCAAGTAGTTTTTTAGCAGCTGTAAGTCCAGCCAACAATCCCCTTCTCTTGTCCAGTGTCAATCCCAACTTTGACAAATCATTCAAAATAAGTGTAGTAGGCGTACAAGGCAGTCTAATCTTAAACAACTTAGAGAGGTTAAAGGCAATCATCTTCCAAAATTCAGCCACTGGGGAACATTCCCAGAACATGTGAAAGTAACTGCCAATCACTTTAGCAGAACAGAAAGTACATGTAGGATCGTCAATAACCTTCATTAAATGAAGCTTTCTAGGGGTAAAATAAACCCTATGTACAAAATTATAATGAATTTGCTGGTGATCAGGGTTTCTGGATGATAAAACCATAGTGATCCACACTTTATCCCAATCAAATGTGGGTGACAAATCTGGAACATCTCTCCTCCACACTGTGTCCAACGCCAGAGGTCTATAAGCATATCGCAGCAAGAGCCAGTAGAGTCTTGATACAAAACCCCTTGTGCTCCCGACAGAGTAAAACAATTTTTGAATTGGATGTGATGTGAGCGGAGCTTGTAAGGGGGCACCGTTGCTTTTTAGAGTCGATCTCAACTGCAAATAAAAGAAAAAGGAGGTACGTGGTATACCATGCTTGATGCAAATATTTTGAAAAGTAAGTAACCCCGCCTCCCCATAAATATACCCAAGTGTACAAATGTTTTTTTTTTTCCCAATCAGGAAATCGAATATGAAAACCGCCAATCAGCAATCTCTCATTGTTAAATATTGGAAAGTGTGGGTCCCAGATAGAAAAACAACCAGCCAATTTCTCCACCCTCCTCCATACCAAAAGTAAATATGAAATCATAGGACCAAATTTCAAACGGCATTGATGAGGTGAGATTTTTGCATACAAAATATTAGTAAAAGAATATGGAGCTATCATCCGTTCCTCTAAAGTTCGCCAAGAGACTTGAGCATCAGGGTGAAACCAGGATAGGAGAGGTCTAAGTGTGAAGGCCCACTCATAGAACTTAAAATTTGGGAGAGACAGGCCACCGGCCTGCCTTTCTCGCTGCATGGTGGTGAGCTTAATACGAGGTCGTTTGCCATGCCACAGAAATTTACTTATTGCTGAGTGCAATTTGCCCCAATATTTAGGGGGTGGGGGAAGGGGGAGCATTGAGCTGACAAAATTGATTCTGGGCAGAATATTCATTTTAATTATGGCTACCCTGCCACGGAGCGAATTTGGAAGGTTAGACCACCTGTCCAGATCCGCCACCACTTTGTTAAGTGTTTTAGAAAAATTGTTTTTAATAATTGTCTGTATGGAGGAAGAGATGTCTATCCCCAGATAAGTGAAGTTATTAGTAACTGGAATAGATGCAGGGATGGGAGCATTGCTCATTGCCTGATTTAAAGGTAGTAAAGCTGATTTCTGCCAGTTAATTTTGAAGCCAGAAAGCTTGCCATAAAGATCGAAGGTAGACAAAATATGTGGGATACATTGCACTGGGTTATTTATATACAATAAAATATCATCAGCATAAAGTGAAACATGGTGGTGTGTACCTCTAATGGAAATTGGAGAGATTGTGGGAGAACTGCGGATAGCTTGTGCCAGTGGCTCAAGAGAAAGGGCGAATAACAGAGGGCTAAGAGGACTGCCTTGTCTTGATCCTCTCAAGACAGCAAATGGGGAGGAGCTAATTTTGCCCGTAAGTACTACAGCTGTTGGGTTTTTATACAGGACCTTAATCATATTAATAAACGGCAAACCAACCCCCATAACCTTTAGCACTGCCCACAGAAATGGCCACTCCAGGCGGTCAAAGGCCTTCATTGCATCTAGTGAAAGGACAGCAGCAGGGGAATTTAAATCTTGAGCATCATGTATAATGTGTAATAGTCTTCTAACATTATCTGTAGCAAGTCTAGACTTTATAAACCCAGTTTGATCACTATGTACCAGTTCTGTCATATGGCCTTGAAGCCGACGGGCCAGTAATTTTGCGTAAATCTTTAAATCTGCATTTAAAAGCGAAATAGGCCTGTAGCTGGCGCAATCAGCTGGATCCTTTCCTTTTTTAAGAAGCAGTGAAATTAATGCAGAATTAACATCCCTAGAAAATGATCCCTCTCTGACAGAATATAAAATCATATCCAGTAAAAGCGGGCCAATCTGGGGCCAAAAAGTAAGATAAAATTCGGGTGGTATTCCATCTGGACCTGGTGATCTACCTTTACGCATGTCCCTAGCAGCTGTCTCGCACTCCTGTAATGTGATTGGTTGATCTAATTTTATGGCGTCGTCATTACTGAGATGAGATAGTTTAACATCTTTCAGGAAATTATTGCAGACATTTTCCGAATTATATAACTCCTGATAGAAGGAGGCGAAAACAGCATTTACTTTCTTTGGGTCACATTGTATAGTGTTATTTTTGTCTTTAATGCAAAAGATATCAGCAAAGTGCTCATCCGTCCGAAGTTTCATTGCCAGTAAGCGACTGGGTTTTGAGGAGTTAAAATAATAAGTTTGTCTGGTTTTGTGCATGAGGAATTCTGAACGACGCCTCAGAAGAGAGTTAATCTCTTTTTTGATCAATTCCTTTTGTAGGGCTGTGTAATCATTAAAATGATGTTGCAGGGAAGCATCAAGGGACGTATATTTTAATTCTAAAGCTTCCAATTTAGCTGCACGAGCTTTGTTTTGTGTTGAGGCATATAAAGTGGTATTACTCCTTATAAAGCCTTTTACGGCCTCCCAAAGAATCCTTGGATCGAGAACAGAGCCAACATTAAAATCCAAAAATTCACTAAAATTTGTTTCAAACTGAGCTTTGAAAGACTCATCTCGCAGTAAAAAAGTATTAAGACGCCATCTGGGGGCTTTAGTGGAAAATGGGCGAACCGTGACTGAACAACATATGGGTTTGTGATCAGACCAGGTCACCGGAATGTAATGCGCATTTTGAATATTTTGAAATAAATCTTTTGAGGCAAAGATAAAATCTAGTCTCGAAAAGGATTTATGTCTCCCTGAGTAAAAAGAATAGTCTTTTAAAGAAGGGTTTAACAAACGCCAGATATCGACCATGCCCGTTTCGGATGCCCAGTGGCGCAACGCCTCAGATGCAAGATGTTGGTCTTTAGTCTCGCTGCCGCCTGTTCTGTCCATGGTGCTGTCCCACACCGCATTGAAATCAGCCCCAAGAACTAAGTGAAATCCTGTAAGATCAAGCAAGGATTTAGTTAATAGATGGAAAAAGGTACGATCAAATACATTAGGGGCATAAGCAGAAATAAGTGCAATGTTTTTCCCATCCATACAGATCTTTGCTATAGCTATCCGACCTGCATCATCTGCCCAAGAGTCAATCATATCAAATTTTAGTTTACGTTTACACAATACCATTACCCCTTTAGATTTTGTTGCTGCAGATGAAGTTGCAATAGAATGATAAAACTTATTGGCTAATCGACCCACATCTTTGCCCAATAAATGTGATTCCTGAATCATAGCAAAGTCTATATTTTTCTTACGAAAAAATTCTAGTACAGTGGTTCTTTTGTGCGGAACGTTCAGACCCCTGGCGTTGACTGAAATAAGGTTAAGAGCTGTCATATGCTAGAAGGCTTTGTGAAAAACAAAGAAAGAGAAAAAAAAGAAAGAGTTGTCCCAACAACAGCACGAGAGAGAACCGGATCCATAAAAGAGAAACACCCAAAAAAAAAAAAAAAAAAAAACGAAGAGGAAGGTGAGAAAGCTGAAACTGTCGATCCTTCCTGAAAATCCACAACTGGATAACTAACTCAGAGAACTTTCTGACCACTCAAGTGCGGCAGCGGCGCCACCCATCAGCAAACAACTGAACAGCAGTGGTGTGATTAAAAACATTACCCATATAACAGCGGTGCTATATCGTTAACGGACACGAAATCCACAGACCCCCCACCCAACATAACCTGCACACATGACTTATAACTCGGGCAGACAAAGAAAGAGAGAGAGAAAAAAAAAAAAAAAATACTGTTACCAATATGCCCAGTCTACAAATTGTGATAAAGAATACCACTGCAAAAATAATATTAAAGGCAATAAATGAATAAAGTGGGAGACATGCAGTGAAGTATATTATAGATAGTGATGCGAGACAAACATCAAAAATAGTTAATATTAATAGTAAAAAATAATAAAATAAAATAAAAACTCCAGCTTTATAAAATTCGGAATGCTAGTTTAAATGAACATCAGAGGAAAAACAGGAAAAACGGACATATATTGTATATAATCTTACCCGAATCAGTCTTAAGGTTTCAAAAGAATAAAAAATATATGTAGGCCTATATGTAACAAATAAAAATAAAATAAAAAATAAAGAACGGGGAGGAACGTTAACGTTAATGCTAACGTTAATGGCCGGGGATAAGAATGATTGTTCTGTTTAACGTTTTAGAGGTTTTTGATGCATATCAAGGCCTTCTTATGATCTTCAAAACGATGCTTAACTCCACCCGGCATTGTAAATGAAAGCACTGCAGGATAGCCGATGCCAAACGGGATTTTGGCTGAGTGAAGCAGGCGTTTACACTCCAGGAAGGAATGTCTTCGCTCCTGCGTGGCCTTCGAGAAATCTTGATAGAAGCTTATCTTGTTGTTCTGCCAACGGACATCCCCGATTTCTCTAGCGAGTTGTCTCACCCGTTCCTTCTGTTGAAACCTCAAGAAACGCACGATGAATGGCCTTGGAGGGGCACCGGGCTTGGCAGGTAGTAACGACCGGTGAGCACGCTCCAGATCTAAGCCCCCTTGAAAGTCAGCATGAAGGATTTCGGGGAGAGTGGCCTTCAAAAACGATACAGCATCTTTATCCTCCACACGTTCCGGAAACCCATAAATGCGTAGATTAACTCGCCTGTCCCGATCCTCGTATTCAGTTAGTTTGCCGTTCAATTTTTCAACCTCCGAAGCAGAAGCCGGGGGGGGCGACGCTGCGCTGCTTCTCCGCCTCCTCTAACATATCGAGACGCACCTCCGCGCTATTTATCCTGGTTAGCATGTCGGCCAGCTTACCCTCCATCGCCTCAACGGCTCTTCTCGTTTCTGTGACGTCCTTGCGAATATCTGCAAAGTGTTTAGCTTGCTCATCTGATAGTTTTTGAAGAAGCTCGTGAATTTTAGCAGTCGAGATGGACTCATCCGCATCTTCACGTGCTGGCGATACAGGTGAGGCGAAGGCAGCTTTTGAGCTAGCGGTAGCCCTAGCACTTTGCTGATGTTGAGACGCATTTTCGTTTTTCCGGGGATTTGGCATATCGAAAGTGGTTGAAGCTTATTAAGGCAACTTGCGGGGGAAAAAAACAATGCAATAAACTGCGGATGCCTATATATTCACACAAAATGTTATCTCGTGGCGCCACAGCCCTCAACCTAAGCAGCCATCTTGCTCGGCGTCATCACGTGACCCATCTATCTCTTTATTAGTTTTATTGGATCTTAGTGCTGCGTTTGACACAATTGACCACAGCATTCTTTTGCATAGACT
Organism: Carassius auratus; assembly: GCF_003368295.1. Lineage (NCBI taxonomy): Eukaryota > Metazoa > Chordata > Actinopteri > Cypriniformes > Cyprinidae > Carassius > Carassius auratus. The sequence goes on along the minus strand of NW_020526300.1, from coordinate 126,173 downwards.
TGAACACTTTGTTGGCATCAGTGGAAGTGCATTGGCATGGTTAAATCGTACTTATATGACCGCCATCAGTTCGTAGCAGTGAATGAAGATGTATCATATCAATCACAAGTGCAGTATGGAGTACCTCAAGGCTCAATACTAGGGCCGCTGCTCTTCACGCTTTATATGTTACCCTTGGGAGATATCATCAGGAAACATGGTGTTAGCTTTCACTGTTATGCTGATGATACTCAGCTCTATATTTCCTCGCAGCCCGGTGAAACACACCAATTTGAAAAACTAATGGAATGCATAGTCGATATAAAAAATTGGATGACGAGTAATTTCTTACTGCTAAATTCAGAAAAAAACAGAGGTGTTAATTATAGGGCCTAAAAACTCTGCTTGAAATAACCTAGAACACTGTCTAAGACTTGATGGTTGCTCTGTCAATTCTTCGTCATCAGTTAGAAACCTAGTTGTGCTACTTGATCGCAATCTTTCCTTAGAAAGCCACGTTTCAAGCATTTGTAAAACTGCATTTTTCCATCTCAAAAATATATCGAAATTACGGCCTATGCTCTCAATGTCAAATGCAGAAATGTTAATCCATGCATTAATGACTTCAAGGTTAGACTATTGTAATGCTTTATTGGGTGGTTGTTCTGCACGCTTAGTAAACAAACTACAGCTAGTCCAAAATACAGCAGCAAGAGTTCTTACTAGAACCAGGAAGTATGACCATATTAGCCCGGTCCGGTCCACACTGCACTGGCTCCCTATCAAATATCGTATAAATATTATAATGTGGGCGGCAGATCCTTTTCCTATTTTGTGCCTAAACTCTGGAATAACCTACCTAACATTGTTCGGGAGGCAGACACACTCTCGCAGTTTAAATCTAGATTAAAGACCCATCTCTTTAACCTGGCATACACATAACATACTAATATGCTTTTAATATCCAAATCCGTTAAAGGATTTTTAGGCTGCACTAATTAGGTGAACCGGAACCGGAAACACTTCACATAACACCCTATGTACTTGCTACATCATTAGAAGAATGGCATCTACGCTAATATTTGTCTGTTTCTCTCTTGTTCCGAGGTCACCGTGGCCACCAGATCCAGTCTGTATCCAGATCAGAGGGTCACTGCAGTCGCAAGGATCCAGTACATATCCAGACCAGATGGTGGATCAGCACCTAGAAAGGACCTCTACTGCCCTGAAAGACAGCGGAGACCAGGACAACTAGAGCCACAGATACAGATCCCCTGTAAAGACCTTGTCTCAGAGGACCACCAGGACAAGACCACAGGAAACAGATGATTCTTCTGCACAATCTGACTTTGCTGCAGCCTGGAATTGAACTACTGGTTTTGTATGGTCAGAGGAGAACTGGTCCCCCAACTGAGCCTGGTTTCTCCCAAGGTTTTTTTCTCCATTCTGTCACCGATGGAGTTTCGGTTCCTTGCCGCTGTCGCCTCTAGCTTGCTTAGTTGGGGTCACTTCATCTACAGCGATATCATTGACTTGATTGCAAATAAATGCACAGACACTATTTAAACTGAACAGAGATGACATAACTGCCTTTAACTATCATTTTGCATTATTGAGACACTGTTTTCCAAATGAATGTTGTTCAGTGCTTTGACGCAATGTATTTTGTTTAAGCACTATATAAATAAAGGTGATTGATTGATTGACATTTAAACTACTAGGTGGTAACAAATGAATATATTTTCTTATAAGGAACTCAATGAATCATTGACTAAACTGGTGGCAGTCAGGACCCCAAAAAAGTGAACCATTTGTTTACTTTTTGTGAAACGAGAGTAAAAAGAAAACAAACATAACCCCAGGTATTTATTCAATACAGTGGCTAAATTAACGAAAAATAAAGCCTCAACAAGTGTTGACATTTCCCAACACCACAACAGTAATGACTTTATGAACTACTTTACTTCTAAAATCGATACTATTAGAGATAAAATTGCAACCATTCAGCCGTCAGCTACAGTATCACATCAGACAGTGCACTATAGACCCCCTGAGGAACAGTTCCACTCACTCTCTACTATAGGAGAGGAAGAATTGTATAAACTTGTTAAATCTTCTAAACCAACAACATGTATGTTAGACCCTATACCATCTAAGCTCTTAAAAGAGGTGCTTCCAGAAGTCATAGGTCCTCTTCTGACTATTATTAATTCCTCATTGTCAGTAGGATATGTCCCCAAATCCTTCAAACTGGCTGTTATTAAGCCTCTCATAAAAAAAAAAACACAACTTGACCCCAGAGAACTTGTTAATTATAGACCAATCTCGAATCTCCCTTTTCTGTCCAAGATACTAGAAAAGGTGGTATCCTCATAATTATATTCTTTCTTAGAGAAAAATGGTATATGTGAGGATTTCCAGTCAGGATTTAGACCGTATCATAGTACTGAAACTGCTCTCCTTAGAGTTACAAATGATCTGCTCTTATCATCTGATCGTGGGTGTATCTCTCTATTAGTTTTATTGGATCTTAGTGCTGCGTTTGACACAATTGACTACTGTCACGGTTTACGCTGCCGGAAGAAACACGGAGCCGAGGATAAACGAAATAAGGCTTTTAATATATTCAACTCATGGAGCACAGCGATAGACACACGTAAGTTAGTGGCAAGTGAGGTCACAAGTGAGGAGTGAGGAGACCCCACAAAACAGAACTGAAAAGACAAGGCTTATGTACAAAGGATAATTGGGGAAACACAGGTGGATGGCATGACTAAATTAACACACATGAGGAAGAGAATAGACACACCTGGGAACTAATCAAACCAAATACGGAAGACAGAAACTGGGTCACAGGGGCAAAAACACTAAATGAGTCCAGGTGTGTGACAGTACTCCCCCCTCCCGGTAGGTGCATCCTCGCACCGTAGAAACAACAGAGGGAGGCATGGCTGGGAACTTGGGAGGAGGTTCCGGTGGAGGACGGACTCCCAGGAGGGGGCCAGCAGACAGGGACCACAGAAGGAGGAGCCAGGGAGGAGACGACGGAGGAAGGAGCCAGGGAGGAGACAGGAGCAGGAGGAGCCAGATGGTCCACCAGAGACCAGCCAGGACGGAGATCCAAGGTGGAGTCGACGGCGGGAGGAGCCATGGTGAAGGAAGGGTCGACGACACCAGGGGGCCGACAGGCGGAGACTGCACCGGTGGGTGAGGAGCCCAAGATGGAGCAGCACAGCCGCAGAGCCAGGGGGACGTCGAGGTTCCGGAGGGCCTAGGTGGAGCAGAAGGCTCAGGCGAACAATGCGGAGGTGGGGTCCTGGCAGACCGCTGTGGAGCCGGAGTGACCGAGGATGGAGGTGGAACCGGAGGGAAGGAGGAGCCTGACAGAGCCGGAGGGATGGAAAGACGAGGTGGAACCGGAGGAGTGGAGTCCCGAGGCGGCGGATGGTCGACGACTGACCAAGGTGGAGCCGGAGGGACGAGGGAGCCCGGTGGAGCAGGTGGGATGACAGACCACGGTGGAGACGAGGGAGCTAAGAGCCAAGGCGGAGCCGCTGGGTCGAAGGACCGAGGAGGAGTCCAGGGCTCGGAGGCTGGAGGCGGAGACAGGGCCTTAACACGCCAAGGCGGAGCTGGAGACTGGCAGTCCAGCGGCGAACCACCGCGCCCCGATGGCGCGGACTGAGGGTGAGCTGCGGGACTGACTGGCACCAGCAGGGATGACGAGGAACTGGCTGGTCTAGGAGGAGGACAGAGAGGAAGGATGGGAGGAAGGACAGGAGGATCAGGGCTGGACGGAACCAGCGGAAGTGGAGCAGAGGGACCAGCAGGTTTGGGAGGAGGCGGGAGAGGGAGGCTGGGAGGGAATACAGGAGACACAGAAGATTTAGGGCTGGGCGGAACCAGTGGTGAAACAGGAAACTCAGGGCTGGGCGGAACCAGCGGAGAGACAGAAGATTCAGGGCTGGACAGAACCAGCGGAGAAACAGAAGATTCAGGGCTGGGCGGAACCAGCGGAGACACAGAAGATTCAGAGCTGGGCGGAACCAGCGGAGAAACAGGAAACTCAGTGCTGGGCGGAACCAGCGGAGAAACAGGAAACTCAGGGCTGGGCGGAACCAGCGGAGAAACAGGAAACTCAGGGCTGGGCGGAACCAGCGGAGACACAGGAAACTCAGGGCTGGGCGGAACCAGCGGAGAAACAGAAAATTCATGGCTGGATGGAACCAGCGGAAATGGAGCAGAGGAAATGACTGGAGGAGGTAGGAGTGGGAGACTGAGAGGGTATACAGGGGAATCAGGGCTGGACGGAATCAGCGGGGAAACAGGAAAATTAGGGATTACCTCCATAGACCAGTCCATCAGATCCAGAACTTGCTCCATATGACCTTCAGAGACTGCATACAGCTCACCCTCAGTCGCAGGAGTGTGGGCAGGGCTTTCCTCCACGCCCTCGATCTCCACGAGGACTCCCACGATGCACGGTGTTGCCGGCTCACACACCTGGTCAGTCGCGCTCTCGAGATCCGGCTCCCTGTCGGTGAATGGCTCGGGCTCTGCGGCTGCGGTGGGCTCTGGCTCCGTGTGGCGGGGTGGTGGCTGGCAGGTCTCTGGGTCGGGAGTGGGACTGGCGAGATCCTCTATGGGACAGACGGTGAAAGGTGAGCCATTTCTCACCAGAGTCCACTCCACGAATGCGGCGAAATCCTCCCGAGGACCATCTTCGGGCGACAACGCTCTGCACTTGGAGTTCAGGCTGGTGTTGTAGAAGGTGCAGAGCGCGTCGTCCGGGTAGCTGGTGGCATTAGCTAATAGAAGAAACTGTCTGGTATGGTCCTCGAGAGAACGTCCTTCCTGCTTCAGCAGGAGGATGAGGAATTCGGGACGATAGAGGGGATCCATAGAAACTAAGAAAAGAAAAGACTGTGAAAAAACGAAAGCAAAACGGAGGGAAGACAAGCGGTTTTAAACTTTCTTTTTTTTTTTGGTCGGGTCTTCTGTCACGGTTTACGCTGTCGGAAGAAACACGGAGCCGAGGATAAACGAAATAAGGCTTTTAATATATTGAACTCATGGAGCACAGCGATAGACACACGTAAGTTAGTTGCAAGTGAGGTCACAAGTGAGGAGTGAGGAGACCCGACAAAACAGAACTGAAAAGACAAGGCTTATGTACAAAGGATAATTGGGGAAACACAGGTGGATGGCATGACTAAATTAACACACATGAGGAAGAGAATAGACACACCTGGGAACTAATCAAACCAAATACGGAAGACAGAAACTGGGTCACAGGGGCAAAAACACTAAATGAGTCCAGGTGTGTGACAACCACAACATTCTTTTGCATAGACTTGAACACTTTGTTGGCATCAGTGGAAGTGCATTAGCATGGTGTAAATCGTACTTATATGACTGCCATCAGTTCGTAGCAGTGAATGAAGATGTATCATATCGATCACAAGTGCAGTATGGAGTACCTCAAGGCTCAGTACTAGGGCCGCTACTCTTCACGCTTTATATGTTACCCTTGGGAGATATCATCAGGAAACTTGGTGTTAGCTTTCACTGTTATGCTGATGATACGCAGCTCTATATTTCCTCGCAGCCCGGTGAAACACACCAATTTGAAAAACTAATGGAATTCATAGTCGATATAAAAAATTGGATGACGAGTAATTTCTTACTGCTAAATTCAGAAAAAAACAGAGGTGTTAATCATAGGGCCTAAAAACTCTGCTTGTAATAACCTAGAACACTGTCTAAGACTTGATGGTTGCTCTGTCAATTCTTCGTCATCAGTTAGGAACCTACAGAGATGTATAGTAACGAAGTAGAACTACTTCACTACTGTACTTAAGTACTAAAAGGCGGTATCTGTACTTTACTAGAGTATTATTTTTTTCTCCTACTTCCACTTTTACTTCGGTACATATTTTCGCTGAGTTTAATACTTTTACTCCGATATTTTTTTTATGTGCTGCATCGTTACTCGTTACAATTATAAAAATGTTACGAATCATTCCATTACAAACCACTGCCAGAACTGTAGATGGCAGGTTTGATGAAGCTGGCACATCATTGAGCGAATCAAGCGAGACTGCGCGTGCTGACTGAACTGCTGTGAAGAGAGAGATGAACACCGAGCCGAGCCAGATAATGATTCGTTCACGAGTCAAGAACCGGTTGCATCGGTTTTCGGATGACCAGTAACGTTAGTTCTTTCTGACAGTTCGATTCAATAAACCAGTTGAAGAAAACAGTTCACCGATTCTTTTGCGCTCGATGCAATGGCGTCATTGGCGTTGACTGCACCTGGGCTCATAACATTAACACAGAATCAGTTCAGAATCAATCACCAAAAGAATCAGTTCGGTTCCAGACGCTCTGTGTGTCGGTTTGCTTCACGCTAAAACACACATGCGCAGTATCATCAGCTCATCGGTTCACGAATCGGACGCGTCTGACAGAAATGGTTCTTGACTCGTGAACGAGTCATTATCTGGCTCGGCTCGGTGTTCATCTTCAGTTCTCTCTTCACAGCAGTTCAGTCAGTGTACTGTTTGAGTAAATGAATTACTCCGGGATATTGGTTTGTTTTAACTCAGAGGGAGTGTCAGACACATTAAACAAGTTAACAGCTTAATTCATCTGTGGATTAATGCGTGTTAGAGACGCGAACTGTTTAAAACGATTCAGTTCGATTTGGTGGACTGTTTCAAAAAGATCCGGTTACATCGAATGATTCGTTCGCGAACCAGATATCACAAACTGCTTTGTTTTTAACTGTCTTACAACAGACACGGAAGAGAAGACAATGCTGAATAAAGTCGTAGTTTTTGCTATTTTTGGACCAAAATGTATTTTCGATGCTTCAAAAAATAAATGACCCTCTGAGGTCTTAAGGGTTTGAAACAACATGAGGGTAAGTTATTAATGACATCATTTTGCAAATTGGGCTAACTAACCCTAGTAACCGTTTTTTGTTTACAAGAAGTTACAGTCAAAGGAATTGTGATTGTCCTTTAGGTTAATCATTTGAAATAGTAAAAACAATATGTTCCAACTTTTGACTATTTTCTTTAATAGCTACATAACACAATACTTCTACTTTTACTTTCAGTACTTGAGTAGTAAATTTTAAAATAGACTACTTGCAATACTTAAGTACAAAAAATATTGAATACTATAGTACTTCTACTTAAGTGTGGTGCTTAAAGAGCACTTCTACTTCTACTCAAGTCACTTTTTTGATAGAGCACTTGTACTTTTACTCAAGTATGGTTCTCTAGTACTTTATACATCTCTGGGAACCTAGGTGTGCTACTTGATCGCAATCTTTCCTTAGAAAGCCACGTTTCTAGCATTTGTAAAACTGCATTTTTCCATCTCAAAAATATATCTAAATTACGGCCTATGCTCTCAATGTCAAATGCAGAAATGTTAATCCATGTATTTATGACTTCAAGGTTAGACTATTGTAATGCTTTATTGGGTGGTTGTTCTGCACGCTTGGTAAACAAACTACAGCTAGTCCAAAATGCAACAGCAAGAGTTCTTACTAGAACCAGGAAGTATGACCATATTAGCCCGGTCCTGTCCACACTGCACTGGCTCCCTATCAAACATCGTATAGATTTTAAAATATTGCTTATTACTTATAAAGCCCTGAATGGTTTAGCACCTCAGTATTTGAATGAGCTCCTTTTACATTATACTCCTCTACGTCCGCTACATTCTCAAAACAATTTGCAATTTGATAATACCTAGAATATCAAAATCAACTGCGGGCGGCAGATCCTTTTCCTATTTGGCGCCTAAACTCTGGAATAACCTACCTAACATTGTTCGGGAGGCAGACACACTCTTGGAGTTTAAATCTAGATTAAAGACCCATCTCTTTAACTTGGCATACACATAACATACTAATATGCTTTTAATATCCAAATCCGTTAAAGGATTTTTAGGCTGCATTAATTAGGTAAACCGGAACCGGAAACACTTCACACAACACCGTACTTTCTACATCATTAGAAGAATGGCATCTACGCTAATATTTGTCTGTTTCTCTCTTGTTCCGAGGTCACCGTGGCCACCAGATCCAGTCTGTGTCCAGATGAGAGGGTCACTGCAGTCGCCCGGATCCAGTACGTATCCAGACCAGATGGTGGATCAGCACCTAGAAAGGACCTCTACTGCCCTGAAAGACAGCAGAGACCAGGACAACTAGAGCCCCAGATACAGATCCCCTGTAAAGACCTTGTCTCAGAGGAGCACCAGGACAAGACCACAGGAAACAGATGATTCTTCTGCACAATCTGACTTTGCTGCAGCCTGGAATTGAACTACTGGTTTCGTCTGGTCAGAGGAGAACTGGCCCCCCAACTGAGCCTGGTTTCTCCCAAGGTTTTTTTCTCCATTCTGTCACAGATGGAGTTTCGGTTCCTTGCCGCTGTTGCCTCTGGCTTGCTTAGTTGGGGTCACTTCATCTACAGCGATATCATTGACTTGATTGCAAATAAAAACAGACACTATTTAAACTGAACAGAGATGACATAACTGAATTCAATGATGAACTGCCTTTAACTATCATTTTGCATTATTGAGACACTGTTTTCCAAATGAATGTTGTTCAGTGCTTTGACGCAATGTATTTTGTTTAAAGCACTATATAAATAAAGGTGATTGATTGATTGATTGATATTAAATTGAATTAGAAAACCTACAATAATACAAAACACTACTCCTCTTGGATGGCATCTAACATTTTATCAGTTAAAATCTATGGATAAAAGTAGATTTATAGAGCTTACCTTTTCCTTGCGGGCACGCGCACGACGCATACTTCACTCAGAAAGTGACGTGTGCTGCTAGTTTAAAGGGTTAGTTCATTGATAACAGGGGATTTAATGATAAATCCCCTGTTATGTTTGTACTGGCTACTGTATACAGGCCACCAGGGCACCATACAGACTTTATTAAAGAGTTTGGTGATTTTACATCCGAGTTAGTTCTGGCTGCAGATAAAGTCTTAATAGTTGGTGATTTTAATATCCATGTCGATAATGAAAAAGATGCATTGGGATCAGCATTTATAGACATTCTGAACTCTATTGGTGTTAGACAACACGTTTCAGGACCTACTCATTGTCGAAATCATACTCTAGATTTAATACTGTCACATGGAATTGATGTTGATAGTGTTGAAATTATTCAGCCAATTGATGATATCTCAGATCATTATTTAGTTCTGTGTAAACTTCATATAGCCAAAATTGTAAATTCTACTTCTTGTTACAAGTATCGAAGAACCATCACTTCTACCACAAAAGACTGCTTTTTAAGTTATCTTCCTGTTGTATCCGAATTCCTTAGCATATCCAAAACCTCAGAACAACTTGATGATGTAACAGAAACTATGGACTCTCTCTTTTCTAGCACTTTAAATACAGTTGCTCCTTTACGCTTAAGAAAGGTTAAGGAAAACAGTTTGACACCATGGTATAATGAGCATACTCGCACCCTAAAGAGAGCAGCCCGAAAAATGGAGCGCAGCTGGAGGAAAACAAAACTAGAGGTATTTCGTATTGCTTGGCGGGAAAGTAGCATATCCTACAGAAAAGCATTAAAAACTGCTAGATCTGATTACTTTTCTTCTCTTTTAGAAGAAAACAAACATAACCCCAGGTATTTATTCAATACAGTGGCTAAATTAACGAAAAATAAAGCCTCAACAAGTGTTGACATTTCCCAACACCACAGCAGTAATGACTTTATGAACTACTTTACTTCTAAAATCGATACTATTAGAGATAAAATTGCAACCATTCAGCCGTCAGCTACAGTTTCGCATCAGACAGTGCACTATAGACCCCCTGAGGAACAGTTCCACTCATTCTCTACTATAGGAGAGGAAGAATTGTATAAACTTGTTAAATCATCTAAACTTACAACATGTATGTTAGACCCTACACCATCTAAGCTCTTAAAAGAGGTGCTTCCAGAAGTCATAGGTCCTCTTCTGACTATTATTAATTCCTCATTGTCATTAGGATATGTCCCCAAAACCTTCAAACTGGCTGTTATTAAGCCTCTCATAAAAAAGCCACAACTTGACCCCAGAGAACTAGTTAATTATAGACCAATCTCGAATCTCCCTTTTCTGTCCAAGATACTAGAAAATGTGGTATCCTCACAATTATATTCCTTCTTAGAGAAAAATGGTATATGTGAGGATTTCCAGTCAGGATTTAGACCATATCATAGTACTGAAACTGCTCTCCTTAGAGTTACAAATGATCTGCTCTTATCATCTGATCGTGGGTGTATCTCTCTATTAGTTTTATTGGATCTTAGTGCTGCGTTTGACACAATTGACCACAACATTCTTTTGCATAGACTTGAACACTTTGTTGGCATCAGTGGAAGTGCATTAGCATGGTTTAAATCGTACTTATATGACCGCCATCAGTTCGTAGCAGTGAATGAAGATGTATCATATCGATCACAAGTGCAGTATGGAGTACCTCAAGGCTCAGTTCTAGGGCCGCTACTCTTCACGCTTTATATGTTACCCTTGGGAGATATCATCAGGAAACATGGTGTTAGCTTTCACTGTTATGCTGATGATACGCAGCTCTATATTTCCTCGCAGCCCGGTGAAACACACCAATTTGAAAAACTAATGGAATGCATAGTCGATATAAAAAATTGGATGACGAGTAATTTCTTACTGCTAAATTCAGAAAAAACAGAGGTGTTAATCATAGGGCCTAAAAACTCTACTTGTAATAACCTAGAACACTGTCTAAGACTTGATGGTTGCTCTGTCAATTCTTCGTCATCAGTTAGGAACCTAGGTGTGATACTTGATCGCAATCTTTCCTTAGAAAGCCACGTTTCTAGCATTTGTAAAACTGCATTTTTCCATCTCAAAAATATATCTAAATTACGGCCTATGCTCTCAATGTCAAATGCAGAAATGTTAATCCATGCATTTATGACTTCAAGGTTAGACTATTGTAATGCTTTATTGGGTGGTTGTTCTGCACGCTTGGTAAACAAACTACAGCTAGTCCAAAATGCAGCAGCAAGAGTTCTTACTAGAACCAGGAAGTATGACCATATTAGCCCGGTCCTGTCCACACTGCACTGGCTCCCTATCAAACATCGTATATATTTTAAAATATTGCTTATTACTTATAAAGCCCTGAATGGTTTAGCACCTCAGTATTTGAATGAGCTCCTTTTACATTATACTCCTCTACGTCCGCTACGTTCTCAAAACTCAGGCAATTTGATAATACCTAGAATATCAAAATCAACTGCGGGCGGCAGATCCTTTTCCTATTTGGCGCCTAAACTCTGGAATAACCTACCTAACATTGTTCGGGAGGCAGACACACTCTTGCAGTTTAAATCTAGATTAAAGACCCATCTCTTTAACTTGGCATACACATAACATACTAATATGCTTTTAATATCTAAATCCGTTAAAGGATTTTTAGGCTGCATTAATTAGGTAAACTGGAACCGGAACACTTCACATAACACCGTACTTTCTACATCATTAGAAGAATGGCATCTACGCTAATATTTGTCTGTTTCTCTCTTGTTCCGAGGTCACCGTGGCCACCAGATCCAGTCTGTGTCCAGATCAGAGGGTCACTGCAGTCACCCGGATCCAGTACGTATCCAGACCAGATGGTGGATCAGCACCTAGAAAGGACCTCTACATCCCTGAAAGACAGCGGAGACCAGGACAACTAGAGCCCCAGATACAGATGCCCTGTAAAGACCTTGTCTCAGAGGACCACCAGGACAAGACCACAGGAAACAGATGATTCTTCTGCACAATCTGACTTTGCTGCAGCCTGGAATTGAACTACTGGTTTCGTCTGGTCAGAGGAGAACTGGCCCCCCAACTGAGCCTGGTTTCTCCCAAGGTTTTTTTCTCCATTCTATCACCGATGGAGTTTCGGTTCCTTGCCGCTGTCGCCTCTGGCTTGCTTAGTTGGGGTCACTTCATCTACAGCGATATCATTGACTTGATTGCAAATTAAAACAGACACTATTTCAACTGAACAGAGATGACATAACTAAATTCAATGATGAACTGCCTTTAACTATCATTTTGCATTATTGAGACACTGTTTTCCAAATGAATGTTGTTCAGTGCTTTGGCGCAATGTATTTTGTTTAAAGCACTATATAAATAAAGGTGATTGATTGATTGAAAAATGAAAATTATCTCATTAATGACTTACCCTCATGTTGTTCCAAACCCGTAAGACCTCTGTTCATCTTCGGAACACAGTTTAAGATATTTTAGATTTAGTCCGAGAGCTTTCTGTCCCTCCATTGAAAGTGTGTGTACGGTATACTGTCCATGTCCAGACAGGTAATAAAAACATCTTCAAAGTAGTCCATGTCAAGTCAAGTCAAGTCACCTTTATTTACAGTATGGACCAAAAGTTTGGACAGACCTTCTCATTCAAAGAGTTTTCTTTATTTTCATGACTTCAGTGTGACTCTACAATTTTCATAGTCATGAAAATAAAGAAAACTCTTTGAATGAGAAGGTGTGTCCATACTTTTGGTCTGTACTGTATATAGCGCTTTAAACAAAATACATTGCGTCAAAGCAACTGAACTATGTTCATAAGGAAACAGTGTGTCAATAATAAAAAATGACAGGTAAAGGCCGTTCATCTTTGAACTTAAATAGTGTCTGTGCATTCATTTGCAATCAAGTCAACAATATCGCTGTAGATTAAGTAACCCCAACTAAGCAAGCCAGAGGTGACAGCGGCAAGGAGCCAAAACTCCATCGGTGACAGAATGAAGAAAAAAACCTTGGGGTAAACCAGGCTTAGTTGGGGGGCCAGTTCTCCTCTGACCAGACGAAACCAGCAGTTCAATTCCAGGCTTCCACAATGTCAGATTGTGCAGAAGAATCATCTGTTTCCTGTGGTCTTGTTCTGGTCTCCAATGTATTTCAGGGCTGTAAAGGTCCTTTCTAGGTGCCAATCCACCATCTGGTCTTGATACGTACTGGATCCGAGTGACTGCAGTGACCCTCTGATCTGGATACAGACTGTATCTACGGGGACCTTGGTATAAGAGAAAGAAATACTAATATTAGCAAAAATGCCATTCTTCTTATGATGTAGCAAGTACATTGGGTGTTATGAGAAGTGTTCCCTGTTCCAGTATAACTAATTAATGCAGCCTAAAAATCCTTTAACGGATTTGTATATTAAAGGCATATTATTGTGTTATGTGTAAGCCAGATAAAGAGATGGGTCTTTAGTCTATATTTAAACTGCAAAGAGTGTGTCTGCCTCCCAAACAATGTTAGGTATGTTATTCCAAAGTATTATAGGAAAAAGGATCTGCCGCCCGCAGTTGATTTTGATATTCTAGGTTTTATCAAATTGCCTCCTGAATTTTGAGAACCCAGCGGACATGGAGGATTATAATGGAACAGGAGCTCGTTCAAATACTGAGGTTCTAAACCATTCAGGGCTTTATAAGTAATAAGAAATATTTTAAAATCAATACAATGTTTGATAGGAAGCCAGTGCAGTGTTGACAGGACCGGGCCAATATGGTCATACTTCCTGGTTCTAGTAAGAACTTGTAACGATATATATCACAGGAAACGAGAGATCCAATTGCAGTGTGTTTATTGGGTAATCCAAAATTCAGAATCCAAACAGGCAAGAGGTCATAACCAAAAATCAGTCCAGAAGCAAACAAACAGGAAAAAAGAAACTTGAAACTAGAGGGAACGCAAGAAACCGCAAGAAACCCAGGTCCACTATAACCTGCATGTTTATATCCCTTTCGCGATATATAAACCTGATCATTCACTGATGGATTGGCAATAGGGATGAGTGTGCCATCCACCAGGCCCAAGACAGCCCTGGTGCACCTCCTGGACCTCCTGACGTGTTGCCATCAGCCGGATGCAATCCCCGGCATGGCGCAGAAGGGTGTTGGTGACCAGGGGCGCTGCACAAAATCCCCCCCCCCCCCCCCCCCTCTTGAAAAATATATATTCCAGACTTTTCAAGGGCCCTCTCTTCCTTTGAGGCCCTGGTAATCAGTACTGGTTTTACCTCCAGTCCGACGCCCCAGTTGGTGACACTGACGCACCTCCACACCGAGGTCTTGTTTTGGCTATAGTCGTCTCCCACGACCACAAAGAAACTCTCTGTAGCAGAAAAACCTTAGCGCAGCAAGCAGTTGGCATTCAGGGCTTAAAGCAAAATTCTGTCATGTTAGCCTGGCAAGTGCAGGTCTGAGAAGGTCCAGCAGCTCTATAATGAGTTGTCTTGGGAGGCACATTTTTTTTAATATAGCCATGTCAGCCAAAATGTCAAAAGGGCTTAAGTTTTGCCGAATAAAAAAATTGAGATGGACTAAGGCCCAATCCCAATACTATTTTATACCCCTTCCCATTCCCCTTAAAATATTCCCCTAAGGATTGGGACACCACTACTATGCCGCCACACATCATCATTCGTCGTCTAGCTCTAACAATACACACAAATACTGGTGTGCTGGTGTGCATTAGAGCCTTTAATCATCGTTCTGTATTAATGAGCTGCTTACTGACAAACACACATGTCGGAAATCGTGCAGCTCACAAATCCAGGAGAAAATAAACTTGTCAACACTGCCCCATGACTTTTATTAAATACAGTTTAAATACTGAATCGCTACATTATATTTTCCAGTGACGAGAGGATACAATCGCTGTTTTTACGTAAACTCACTCTAAAAAGATAAACCCACAGACGCGAATACACGCAACTTCCAATTCTCTCTCTCTCTCTCTCTCTCTCTCTCTCTCTCTCTCGAATAGGCAATATTTGAGAAAATGGTTTAGCGATTTTTAATTATTGGAGGGATTAGCCCCCATCAGTGTCTACGCCAGTTATCTCCCTGATCAGACATATGCTGTGGCACTATCGTGCAGTCTGTAATGATATGATTTTATCAAATATAAGCAATTTTTTGCAAACATTTCTTTGAGCAAAATGACCATTAATATGAACTCACAATTGAATATAACATAAAACAAATTATTACTTTTTGTTAAAATCTTTATTTATGCCAAAAAAGCTTACATTTATGTGTCTTTTTGTTTGCTGTAGCAGCCTTGTGCCGAGAAAATTTATACCCCTTCGTTTGAAGTGTGGTCCCGAAAAATCTTTGTTTGAAGGGCTATCTGGCCCTTCCACTTACCCCTACCCCTCCAACCAAAAGAGAATCAAGACAACCCTACCCCTTCATGTGAACGCGCAAAAAGGAGGGGTAGGGCAAAGGGGAAGGGCTAAGGGGTAGAATTGGGATTATTATTAAAAGCCTCTTTTAATTTATTTTAAATCTCACATCAGGGTCTTTCGCAATTATTTTTTATGTGACAACGCGTTTACGTCACCCACAAAGCGGAAGGAGACACAAGCACTGCATCCGAAATTGCATACTGCAAGGAGCCAGCAGTGTTTTGATTTGAGGGCGCGGGCAAACATAAAGAGAACGTCGTGGCGTGTGTCCATTGCAAGATAGACAGCGCATACCACAACTACGGCCCTATGATTTCCGCGATGCAGAAAACGCGGAGGGAATCGCGGAATCCAGTCATGAAAACTGAATTTACAGTTTAACGCATTGCACTTACATCAAATCACGATATGGACTAATATCTGTAAATATTAAGCCGGAACAGTCTATTTAAATATGAATCCTGCATGTTCTGTGTGTCTCTGTTAATGAATGGAGCAGAAGCGCGTCTTCCTTTATTAACACACACTGAAGCGCGCGTGACACTCATGGTGATTTCAGCATCTGCTGTCTGACTAAATAAGGAGGTGAACACATGAACAACATCTCCAGAACTGCTCTGACAGTAACTTCATGAGCATTTGACCATTTGATTCGAGTAAAACTAGCGTCACATCACATACACAGAACTGTAAAGGTACGTCAACCCATCAAAATAAAAGTCTGGTTTAGTTTAAAGAAAAGTATTTGCCAGGTATGTATTACTGTTGTTCAGCAGAATGTACATATCCTACTACTACTACTAAATCTCCCTTGTTTACCAAAAAGTTAAGTTTGCTTAATTTTCAATAATTAAAAGATTAATTAAATTAATGTTTTGTGTGTTTAATGTGCATCTCAGAAAATGCTTTATTTAAAACACCAACTGAATGGCATTTAAATGCAGTTAATTAATCTGCCAACTTTATTGTCATTGTTCACAGTACAAGTACAGACAGAGAAAAAATGGGTAATAATTAAAGTTTATTTTTGATGTGTGCATTGCATTCTATGCATTTAAAAAATAAAAATGTTTTTTTTTTTTTTAATAAAGGAAACTTAGTTGTTCATTTTAAGAGACCCAGGAGTCTTATTTTCTCTTGCATAATTAATATTGCACTTTAATTAAGATAAAACACATTTTATCTGATTACTTGATTAATCAATGTAATTTTTGGTAGAATACTCGATTAAATATCCAATCGCTACAGCCCTAGTCCACAACATAAAATCATTGTTGATCGTTTTGGGGAACCGGGCCCAGATCTGCATGATTTAAATTTCTCAATTCAATAAATATTTCTTAAGTTTAATAAAGATTGCTCTTTAGACGTTCACAGACATCAGTGCTCTAAACAGCCTTTGGAAGAACTGCAAGAGACATGTCTTATTAGCAGTTTATACACATGATACTTTGTACAGAAACAAGGTAACGCTCCAATTCAGGGTTTTCCCTCTAGAGGGCGCACAAAGGTAAACCATAAAATTGTTCATACTCCTTAACGCAGGTGCAAAATAACAAAAATGTAATGCAACAATAGATAGAGCGTTTGGACCCAGTAAGTACGCATGACTACAAGCGGACAGTGGCGCTAATGCATGGCTTGCTGTTGAGCTCTTGAATAATAATTGAAATAACAAGTTCTGTGCGTTTACCAAAAGTTATTTGTTGTCAAAACGCGGGCGGTGAAAAGGGGCATCTGCTAACAGGGGATTCTGCTTGGTCTTAAAGCCTTCGCCAAACGTCTGTTCCCACATCAAACGATGATTTGTCCAAAAGGCCGGTATAGTTCTCTCTGTTTTCATTATTAAAGCTTGATATTCGTATGCTCTCTCATATTTAGGTGAGCATAAGGAAAATCCGTGTAAAAGTAGGTGATCATATTAATGACCAATTCAAAAAGGCAACTTACTAAAGAAATGCTTAGATATTTATTTAGGCTACATAATAATTTCAGAGAAAGTGATGCCTACTATATATTCTAAAAACAAGGATCTAACCGGCAAACAGCGCTCTAACATATTGATGAAATTAGACTTTAAGTAACCTATAAGATATACAAGCTGCAATGTAAAGTTACGTCCACTTATGTCTATAGCTAACTTCCATTGTGTGGTGCGGAAGGTCAGAATATAAACAAAAAATCTCTCTCTCTCTCTCTCTCTCTCTCTCTCTCTCTCTCTCTCTCTCTCTCTCTCTCTCTCTCTCTCTCTCTCTCTCTCTCTCTAGATTTAGTGACAAACCTGTGAGCCTTTTGTTGAAATAGCCAATAGAGACGGATTACGCCACTAGGCAGCAGTGATATATAAAGGGGCTTTATAGACGCATTTCTACAGTTGAAAAAGACATGCTAAATATTTTCCGACAGTAAAGCAGTTAGCTGATAAAAGGACTTAAAACACAAACTGAAATGCAAAAAAGAACGTTCTATAAAATAATTCGATTATTCCCGTCGCTTTGCCCGTTTAAAATGGAATATGTATTCTGCTAAAACGTCTTAATTTTTTTTAGATAATTTGTTGCTCGAAAAAATATTATCAAGATCAGAACCACGGTTTCTTGCAAAGCCAAGAGGAAAATCTTTGGTACTTACCATTTAACATCATGAAAAGGTATAACTTTTTATTGTGCTTAACGGTTCTTATTTCTTTGGGACTGTCCGGAAGCGATGAGCCGAGCTTCTTTCAGGCTCCACTTAGTGAGATGTCCTCGGATGCTGGAGTCTCTCTCTTTGATCTGGAGGATGTGGACTCTCATCAGTGTTCCGCGTGCGTTTGGAGAGAACAGAGTAAAGTCTTACGGCTGGAAACAATCAAATCACAAATCCTTAGCAAACTGCGCTTAAAACAAGCGCCTAACATCAGCAGAGAGGTGGTAAATCAGCTTCTTCCCAAAGCACCTCCGCTGCAGCAGCTTCTGGACCATCACGACTTCCAGGGGGACGCATCCTCTCTAGAGGATTTCATGGACGCCGATGAGTATCACGCCACTACCGAGTCTGTCATCACAATGGCTTCAGAGCGTAAGTTACAAAACTTTTTCACATTTGTTTTGTTGTTTAAGAAGTTATGCTTAAGCTTATAGTCTAGAACACTTTACATGATCACTGCACCCTTTAAAACAGTTACACTTCTTTTAAACGTTTAGTTGAAAATTTACGTTTATTTATTAAAGTGACAATTGCATCAGGTTGATCATAAATGTCAGCACTTTAATGCTACGCACGCACACACACACACACACACCGGCTATATTTATTAGCCTACAAAAAAAAAAAAAAAAAAAAAAAAAAAAACACCTATCAGCTCTCACTACCTACTTAGATTTTGAAAGCTACTTTTACTTGGTTGCGCCCGTGCCCCTTTACGTGTAATAAATTTATAAGGGCAATGTAAATAAATATGGCAGATACCCTCCATGTTGCTTCCGAGTACATTATATTATGTTAAAAATAACTAGCAGTATTTCAGATGATTAATAGAGATTGGTATTATAAATGATGAGCATTAAAGCAGTTGCCAAAGAGCCGTCTTGCACAAGCAGTCTGTTGCCGTTAGTCTTTGCGAGAAAAAGTGTCCAACACACTATTGTTTCCCTAAAGCAGCAGCAGTGCCTTACGAGTGCACTCGCTTTTAAATGTTAAGTTTATAGGCATAGGCCGTTTTTTTTTTTTTTTTTTTTCACTTTAGTGTGGACACAAAGCCCATGGAGGAGTTTGGGTCGAGGGGAGTGTGTGACCTATTCGTTGAGAATAGCCGGGGTTCAACAACATTTACACACATAATGTATTCCGCACAAGGCAGATGAAAAGCCGAGCAAATAATCCTTTTTTTTTTTTTTTCTGACCAGAGTGAACAAAGATAGGTTTGTGTTCCCCTAACTAACCTCTGCGTTGATTGTCACACAGCCCACGTTCCCACTGGCATAATGGACGCGCTTTACATTCAAGTGGCGAATCACATAAATTATCATTTAACGGCTGCAAAGCTCATGGATGGCTTTTAAAAATGGCTTTTTTGTTTTGTTTTTGTAGATTATTGTTGTAGCGGTGCAGTATGAGAATCGCATAAAAAAGTCATTTTGACCATCACATGGTTCAATGAGTGTATTTACGTATGTATTTAACATCATTTATTTATTTATTTATTTATTTATTTATTTCTATGAAATAAAAATAAATAAATAAATTTATTAAATTAAATTTAAATCTGTCAGTGGATTATGATAAACTAGACACTATAAGTGTCCTGATGACCATTTATTTCCACACAGTTCTCATTTCTTGTTTTAAATGCTAGCAGCTGTGTTTGTGTTTGACTAAAGAGCTGTTACGGTTTAATCGCAGCTCAGTCCAGTATTAGAAGTATGTGTGTATTATAAAAAAGTACTTTTATGCTCACCCACACATGCACTAGTTCACAGCACAGTATTTAAATAATTACCTCATAAAAAATGCTAATACAGTTTCCCACGCATAATGCTTTTACAGTAGTTTCACTTATTTAATGCTAACAAACTAGATTTACTTGACTGTGTCCTGACAAGAAGTGTCACTACATCATGGGATAAAAGGTACATTTTTCATGATCGAGTTGTCTTGACTAGCCAAAACAGCATTTGATGGCTCAGTGATTATCTTAAGTTTGTTTTGTACAATATTAAAACTGTTTAGTTTGAGTTTGAATATCATTTCTGCATGACTTTTAATATGCATAATTAAAGAAACAATGGATAATTTCCCTCAGTTGTTGAAAAGAACTTCAAACTGTGAAACATTTCAAGGTGATAGAGAAGTTTCATGTAATTAGTCACATTTATGTTCTTTCTAAGATACATCCCTTTTTTAAATACTAGTTTGAGTTTATTCATTGGGCTCTCATTTAATATATTCTTTTTTTTTTTGAGCTACTGATGAATCCAAGTACATTTCAATTGGAACTACTAGATAGTCTTTTAAATTCATTTCGGCTTGACTTATGAAAGGAGAAGAATGTCTTCTAAAATGTCTTTCATTTATTTTAATCGCTTAAAATAATCAACTTATCGTATCAATGAAAAATACTTATTTTGCACTATATATAATATCAATTTTAAAGGTAAAATTGATTACAATAAAAAATAAAAAATTACTCTGTTTTTTTTTACAATGTTGTTTATTTGCAGTTTTAATTTAGTTTATCTTTACTTTTACTTTTTATTTTTTATTTTTATTATTTTCATTAATCATTGTTTTTTCATTTTCCTTCTCCCATCACTGCATCCATGATCGTCTTCCATTTTGTTCTTTATCACACAAGCAGTCAGTCCTGGCTAATAAAAGCAACTGCTTGTGACATTTAATGTAATTCCACAAAAACAAAACTGTCACTTATATCACTTACCATCTTATATTTTGGTTGTTAGATTTAAAGGTGGACATTATGTTTGGACATTGCAATGGTATGTTTTGTTCTGCCTCTGTTCTGAATTTGGCTCTGTGTGTTTACGGGCTAGAATAGAAAATCAACTATAAGAACTCATTTGTCACCAGTCTATATATGTAGACCAGACCTTCCTCCCTTGTCAGTGTGCTTTCATAACAGCCTGTGGTTTTTGTTTTTTGTCAGTAATTTGTCAGTTTACACCCTCACCTCCCTCCCACACAATGACCCACCTTACTTGACTTGTTTAACTTAACCACCAAACTGTGCTAAATGCTAGGAGAAGTCAGTTGAAATACAAAATGTAGGAACTTTATTGTTATGAGAGGTCTAATTATTTGAGATATATAATTTGACATAATTTCTCTTTTTGTTCCTCAAAAATTATACTCTGCACTGCACTCCCATAGAAACACACGTTCATCAAGTCAGAGAGGAAAAGGCCTCCTATTGACAAGAAGGGTCAGAGAGTTCACATCAATGTGATATATTGGATGAGGAGCCAATTAACCTCTTCAGGTCTTTTTCTTTGGCCGCAAAAGATAACTAGTAGATTAAACACTACTACCCCCACCTAAAATGTCAAACAGGATGGGTAGGAGATTAAACAACACTACAAGCACTGCTTCCCCCTCCTAAAATGTCTCTTTCTCTCTCACACACAAAGTCACATACACACATATACACATTCACAAGCACCAACCCACTAACCACTCCCAGCTAGAAAAAAAACCCAAAGGTCTTTTATTGTGTTGACCCTATAAAAGGGTAATTTCCTGAAGGTGCAGGAACCATAAACAGAATAGAGAATGCTAAAAAGACAAGACGGTTGTCCGACCATCTAGTGATCAATGGGAAGTGTGTGTGGGAAGTTTTTTAGTATTAATTCACTGTGTGAACACCTGTGTCTTAGACTACTCTCATTCTTTTCTGTTCATCTAAGAGAGTGAAAGAGGATTAAAATAAAGGGGGAAAGCAAACTCATGTTTTTCTGTCACGTTTTGTCAACATGAAATAAAAGTGAAGTAATTAAATAACAGAAGTGTTCTAGAAATTTTTTGGCTAATAAAATTTCAATGGAACGGAAGTCCATTATAGCCTGGGTACAATTTCACTGCTCTCTTAAGAATGCCTCTTTCTTTCTCTCGTTCTCTTTCCTCTTCCCACGGTTCAATGCTTCTCCTCCCATTCTGGATCAATTCCAGACCCAGATAAGCAGGTAGGCCTAACTGAAGTCATCACATGTAACAAATAAAATTGCATCTCAAACATATAAGTATAACACTTTATGTCAAACATGTAAATATAAGTGAACAATTTAACCTGAAAATATTAAATTTCTGTTTTGTAAGGATTTTCTATAAAGTTATATATGTACTGTTGTGAGTATAATCTCAGTTCAGTCTCTTACTGTATCTATCCCTTATTTCCCTCAGTCCGACTAATTTTGTGATCATTTCATTTCTGTTGTTTTGGGATTGTTGAGGTGAAGAATATACAGTATTTGTCTGGTAATTTGCAGCCAGCAATCATAGTCCACCAAGAGTATCCATGAATTGCAAGATATTGCAGGAAAATGTATAAATATGGAGTTAAATTAAAATAATAATAATAATAATAATAATAATAATAATAATAATAATTTAAGCTGTATCTGAAATCTACATTGGAATTGTCTCACACTTTGTCTGTCACTCAGTTTGCTTGTTTTTTTTTTTTTTTCTTGGATCAAGATCATTACTTAATTTGTAAATTAATACAAAATAGTAATGTAATCAAGTGCAAAAACCCAGCTGCCTTACCCTTATCAGCCATTATGAGCCCAGGTTACTCTAGTAAAGCAATGTTTCAATCCCTCACTCCCTTTAAGCAAAGCAAATTATGTAGAGTCAGTTTCACTAGGGTCTCAAATATTTCAAATAGGGTCTTAAATATTTCTATATGCATAATATGTATATTTTGTAATAAACACAAAATATAATGTTTCAATCTTTAAATCAATGGTTTAATATTTTTTCTTGTTTTCAATATATAATATGTATTTTGCAATGTTTCAAGAGATTTAAGTTATTTCCCTCATTACATTTCCTAATTTTAATATTTTTTTGTTCCAAATCAAAGTTTATAATGAGGTTAATCATCTCTGATTGATTTGGTTCATGGCATGTATCTCGTTCTTGTAGCTAATCTGTAAATGGCGTAAAACACAGACGCTTTAAAAAACCTTATGTAAAAAATAAAATAGGAAAAATACTTCCAGAACTAAGGCCACTAAAAAAGAGGATGGGCACTGTTACACTCTATTGTGGTGCTAGAGCTTTACAGTTTGAACGATGTGTTAGAATGTAACAGCCAGTTGTTTAGCAACAAACAACCAATCATAAACTGAACAATGCTTGCCTCATTAAATGATGAACTTTCTACACTCAAAGAAGCTTCTATATATATATATATATATATAGGGTAATTCAACAATGCTGAACATATCTGTTGAGTAATATCAACAAAATATGCGCCATCACATATGGGATATACAAAGAGAAAATTAGGAGCACGGAGGTCAGAAGATGCCCACTTTTTCATTGTCAGTCATCTCATTTTCAGTGCCAAAATGAAAAATAATGTCAGCAAACATGAATATAAATTAATTCATTTCATGAATTATTTATTTGAACAGATTGCCATTTAAAATTGGGCCACAACAATGATCTGTGAGCCAAAGGGGAACTGAAAAAAAAAAATGTTATGGATCAGATGTTTGTTTTTGGAATGGAAACTGAAATCGAGAAACACATACAAATGTGACAGCTTTAAAGTTATTTAATTGCCTTAGTATTTACATTTTCCACATGTATATGTAAATGTTATAAATGATAAATCTTTGAATCTTTGTATGGCGACATATTTGGCAACATAGTAATGTTCATAGTGAAAAGCACCGTACAGACTTAAATTGACTAGACTTGGCTAAGCCTTACCCAAAAGTGAAAAGACAGGATGGTAGGTAATGGTAAGTCTCTAAAACAAGTTTTATTGCAAAACATTTTTAGTAGGTTTAGGTAATCTTTAATTTTCATATATATATATATATATATATATATATATATATATATATATATATATATATATATATATATATATATATATATATATATATATATATTTTTTTTTTTTTTTTTTTTTTTTTTTTTGACAAATCTCAATAAATTAAGGTGCAATCCTACTGTTGCACAAAATGAGAAACTATACAATAATAATAATAATAATAATAATAATAATAATAATAATAATAAGAAGAAGAAGAAGAAGAAGAAAACAGTCTTATAATAGATGTACTAGAGAAGTATAAACAATTTCTTGACAGGTATTTTTATCATTATTTTTATTATTAATATGGCATAGTTTCTCGTTTTGTGCAACAGTAAGATTGCACTTTAATCACTGTTTCTTGATTCTGGTGGCTCCATTGTCTCCCTACATACATTCATGAGAATGATCGTAAGCAATCTCATATCTGCACTTATGTGTATATATTATTATTGTGCTTGGTTAATGTATGCAATAGACACTTTTAGTACACTTTTAGTACACTAGCTAAATACCTTCATTATTTTAGGGAGCATGCGGGACATGCTTTTGTTGAGCATAGGGGGCTGTGCTGCCTAAAATATGCTAGGAGTCTTGTGCCTGGCCCTGTCCCCCAGGAGCATTCTGAATGAGGGTGTCACTTGCGGTCTGTATCCCCCATTTTCCCAACACACACCAGTCCTCTGTCCCATGTCCTCCCCCACTTCAGCTCTCCAATCTCCTGGGATAGGGGCCAAACAAAGAAGGAGCGAGGCGGTATAGGCTGGGATGATGGGGGGTGCTCTGTGGCCCCTGTCTTATTAGAAGGGTCGTGAACGTGTCAGAATGATTAATTTGCAGAGGTGCACAGGGATACCCTTGAGCCACATTTATACAAAGTCTGAGCCCTCTAGCACACACTTTACTTGATGTGTGTTTGAAATTTGCTATTAAAAAAATAAATAAAAATAAAAATAAATATTAATAATAATAATACAAGTATAATGCATGAAAATAAAATCCATAAAATGTATAACATGTTGACCAACCTAGATCACAGATTGTTTGTTTATCAAAACAACAACAACAGGTGATACAGTTCTGAAATATTGTCTACATTTTGACATTCAGTCAATTAAACATTAAGCATATCTTTAGTATTTATGCTTTTCTTTGCAATTCCACTATTTTACATCACATATACAGTAATCCAGTGACAATCTATTTGTGCAATTGGAATAGTTTTAAATTGAACAAATACACTCCATGCATTGCCCGCAGAAGTAAACCCTGTAATTAAATGTAAATAAAAGTCTAAAATCTCTGAATTGTCTCTCCTCCATCTGTCATTCAGTTTTAGTCCCTAGAGAAGTAAATGTCATCATCTGTAATGTGTTCCCATTTTTAATGGCATATTAATTTCCATCCTGTCTTTACCATCAAACAATCTGCAACAGACATATATACCAGTAAGTATACCGTTTATGAAATATCATTGGAGCTTCAGTAGATTGGAAGGATATGTAGATATATTTAATAGATTTAATAGATGTAATAGTGATCTTTAGGGCTTAACTCTAACCCCTTGACCACTGGGGTGTGTGAGAATAATCTGAAGAGACAGGCATCATGGTATGTTTGCTATAGTCTCTGTCACTCTGTTGTCAGTTTCTTAACTTGTTGCTAAGAGCTTATAGCAAGGCCTGCGAAAAGTATAGTTTTGCAAAAAGCTGCCAGAATCATTGTTTACAACAAATAAACATGTCATTGCTTTGTGGCCTTTGGGCAAATATTCATTTTGCAGTTTATAAAGCTGGGATGTTAAATGGGCTATTTATTAAGATTTTGGAGGTGCTTGTTTTTGCCATGTCTTCAAACACCTCATCCTAGGAATACAAATGTAGTTTAGTATCTGCATAATGATCTCAGTGTGTTATCAAAGGAAAGATTTAGAAATATTTGCTTAATTTTCTGTCTAAGCTCAAAATGTAAAACTTTTCAGATGCTACTACTGAGGATAGATGGCCCCCTACCCCTGAGTAATCTTTTACAGAATGTATAAATTACTCTTGATATCATTATTATTGATATAAAAAATACATATATTGTCATTCATGAAAAAAGAACTGAATTATTACTACTTGAACAAAACACTGAATCCACAATTGTTTCTTGAGTGGTGCAGCAAAATGATTGCCCACCACTCTGAGTGTGTGTTCATTACTCACTGCTGTGTGTGTGAACTTGGATGGATTAAATGCAGAGCACAAAAATAAGAGTTTGTGACATCATACTTTGTCTACAGGTCCAGTCACCTTTAGAAATATATCACTTTTGATATGGGTTCTAGTTCAAATAAAAATATTGTTGTTTATCTTTGAAGCATTGATTTTTAGATGGATGTGGAGGCTTTTTAGGTTGTGTATAATCTGGTTTCTCTGACCCAGTTAGCTGGCTTTCCATACCTCCAATGCCACTGAGAAACCTGGGGTGGCCATGGGTGAAATTACACACACATAACAAAAACAGACATTCTGACATGGAATGCATATTTAAAAGTTGAATAACTGACTGTAGCACTAATTTTCAGAGAAACAATTAAGTAAACTTAACTATGATTTCGAAATATCTGCAAACCTATTATGGTAATTTTATGCTTTAGTACAGTAAAAAAGAAAGAAAAAGAAGAAGAAGAAAAAAATCACAAATAGCACCAGTACATTATTTATCTCTAAAAAAATTAGTAAATAGTTTTTCCTAATCTAAAGTGTTACCGAAGCAGCCAGCAGAGAAGCACTTGAGAGAACTTATTCCTAAAACTGGATACTTGTAGTGTGTAGTAAATTGTTTTGTGCATCTGGGCCATTTACTTTTTTTCTCCTTTCAATATAGCAGTATATAAGAATAGCCTGATCTTAAAAAAAAAAAAAAAAAAAAAAAACAATCGAGTGAGATGTGTTTGATAACTTTATCATTAATTTGAAACAGTACTGAATTAAGTACTGGCAATATTTGAAACATCTAATCATCCTAAAAGTTATCTGCATGAATCAAGTGTTTTAATCCAGAGTCTTCAGATTACTTTAAATCATGTATAATATCATTTTATTATAATTTTAATATATTTTATAATCATTTTAATATTTTATTTTTAATATAATTGTTATTTTTTAAATATACTTATTGTAATTTTTTTTAATTGAAAACATTTAGTAATCATTCACAGTGCAGAGTGGAGAAAGTAGGTAAACCCGTGAATTTAGTAATATTGTAGATCCGCCTTTAGCAGCACAATCTCAAACAAATGTTTCATGTTTTTATCCATTTAGAACCATCAGAGTATTTTCCTGTAAAATACTCATTTTAATTAATTATTTGATGTCCAGGCCCTGAGGCAGTAAAATAGAGCTAAACCATGATGCTCCCTCCACCATGGTTTATATTTGGTATGGAGTTGGTGTGCAGTGGCCTTTTGCTTCTAAGAAAGGCACTGTTACATATAGCAGCTTTAAATAATTAAATAATCAAAGAAAGAGAAGAAGAATGAAAAAAAAAAACTGAAAAAAAACCCACCAACATTTAAAATGTTACAATGATCAAAACAAATTTCTCACCTCTTTCAAGATTGTACTTTGTGTTTTTAGAGTGATCTTTGTGGGATGTCTTCTTTTAGGGAAAGTATCAACAGTCCATTTTTCGCAATCATAGACATGGTGATCTAAAATTGATATGTCTGGTCTTTGAATAAGATTGGCTGAGCTTCATTTGAAGCCATGGCTCAAAACTCTATAAACACACACCTGTTTTCAATGTCGACATGTTGCTTGACAACCATTCTGCTAAACATTTCTAGAGACTTACATTGCTTAGTAGAAGGGTTAATACTTGTCATCAGTTAGTTGCTATATGTTTATGTAGTAACCCAGGGTTAGCTGTTTTTGGGACAAACAAACATAAATTAAAACTGAAATACAGCCTGAACGATGACAACAATAACAAACAATCACTAGACTAGTGATCATCAGATACTTGTAACAGTTTATTTTATAGATTTTATTTTAATGCCTTCCTCTCTAGAAACCATGTCTAACAAAACAAAAACAAAACAAAATACAGCTGTATGTAAACACACCTACAGCCACTTTCTCCAAAATTGTTTTATTATTTAATTATGACATAGACACAGCAATGCATCATGTTCTAATCTAGATCATGTTTTTAGTGTGTTCCAGTACAATGTACAATATATATTTCAGACCTAGTGGAGCAATAGTAAACAATAATATAGTAAGTAATATTAAATGTATAAGGTTGTGTAAGCTTATTACTTAGACGCATATCCATATAAATAATTATTATTTATAGTTTATAGTTTTCAATGGCTAGGACCTGCAGTTCCTAAAAGGAATTAAGTTTTACTACTAGACTAAAAACAGTTAAAGGGGTCATATGATGTTGCTAAAAATACCAAATACACTAAAACTGTAATGCAATGTGTTTATGAGGTTTAAGGTTAAAAAAACACATTATTTTTCACATAATGTACATTATTGTTGCAGATTTTTACAAAGCTTATCACGCTGAAAAGCAAGGTGTTGCATAATTGGGCAGCTATCCAGTGCATTGTGATTGGAAGAATGTCCTCTTCTGGAAGGCCCTAAAAAGTATTTTTGCTTTCACAACAAAATATACAACTTCTCCACAACATGGTGTTGGCAACAGTGAGAATAAATGTTACACCGCCTTTCTTTGTGTGAACATTTGGGCGGCGTTTTGCAAATCTTCCCTAATGATGTCTTTCTTGAAAGAAAAGTTTAGTCAGTAACCAGGATTCGTGTGCTTTTATTTAAAAGGCAGAATACCTGTGTGACCCACAGTTCCATGCTCATTTACAATTGGTTAAGTTTTATCTGGAATGCATCACCTGCTAAAGTGTTTGAATTTTGCAGTCAGATGGATTGCAAGCTTGAATAAAATCTTCAATGACTCTTGAATGCTTTTCAGATGACTTCTACACATGTAATTTTGAATAGCTATCAGATCAGTGAAAACGCATGATGTGCCCATAGTGTAAACAGACCAATAGTTATTGAATAAATTTAAAATTACCTTACAGTACACTGTAAAACCGAACAGTGAAATTAATCAAATGAAATTAGTTAATTGCACTCAAATAATAACGAAAGTTAATTGGACTTAATTTAAATAAGTTCTGTTAACTCAAAAATTTGTTGTAGTGAGGTGAACTTAAAATGATTGTGTTTTATAGTTCCCAGCATGCTTTGTATCAGAAAACAAGGAAAATAAATTTAGAAATTAAGTGTTATTTTGTGTGTTTTTACACAAGATTAACATAGAGGGACATAAGTTAATACATAAAAGTTGTGTTATATTAGATTTTACAAAGGTTTATGTTATGTTGGATTTGTAGTGTTACCGTTGTGGTGAAGAGTAGAGCCTGTGGTTAGACTGAGGATGGACAGCAAAAGCCTAATTTTGAGTGTATTTCCCACATTATAGGAGTTGAAAAATAGATAAAATTATGATTTAATTACTCCCTAATTATAAGTTCAGAAATATAATTGTTTAAGATAACTCAGATAATTTAAGGCAACTGGAACTAAATTTTTTAAGTTTATGTAAACTTAAAACATTTAAAAACATCACTTAAATGTTTCTCTGTAATCTGTTACAAAATATTTTTTGAGTTCTGTGAACTTATCAGGGTTTACAGTGTATGAAAAATTTTCATATTGGAAGCTTAATGTACCTTTTTAAATAATAATAATAAAAAAATGATGTATGTATGTAAACATGGAGGGTTTCATGTTTTGCACTACAGTAAGTGCTGTAATAATTAAAAAAAATAAGTGATTCGTTTTTATACATATGCTTACATGCAAACATACTTTTAAAAACTCAACTGAACAATTCATTCTCTAAATAGTAGATTTGTCAGTTTCAAAACACTATCCATTGATGACACCTGCTGGTCAAAACTGTGTAAATGCAATGAGAACTCGGCCTAAATATGTACTAGGGCTGTATGGAGTATTGAGACATGTAATATATATATATATATATATATATATATATATATATATATATATATATATATATATATATATATATATATATATAAACAAAATAAAAACATTTATTGAAAAAGATACAAGAATCACTGTACATAGGACAATGACACCTTAGTCCCAGTTGGCACATTGGGAACACATTTAAAACACTTATCCTTGGTTAGAACCGTCATCAGCTGCTTTGTCAAATTTTCCTGACTCTTATCTACGGTCTAAAATGTCTTCCCTTTCAAGTGTGATCTTCTTCAATAAATGTCTCTATTTTTTCATATTACATGGCTGGATGCTTTCTGTACAACTATTTGTGCACCTTTAACAAACCAAACATTTTCATGAAAATGTAATTATTACTATTAAAACTGAACTTATTAATTGTATTATAAATTATAATATCAGCCCGAGATTAGTTAAAACTATATATTATGCATTAGTTTATGGATTTATGCATTGAACCATCAAAATTTTTAAATGTTTCAAAACATGCCACCTTTTTTATTTAGAGCAATTATATTAATACCTTGTATAGTTTATCACTAAACCATCCCGGTGTTAAAACATTCCAAACAATTAAAATTTTTATTAAAATCACAAGACATTTCGGTGTATATCCAAACACCTTCACCAGGAACTAACTCTGGCAAATATATCCACAAAAGTGACACAATCAACAGACCTATAGAGGTCATATAACTACTAGATTGAATGTGTGACACATGTCAGAGTAGATGGTGTTACTGCTCATGATGGTGCCGCTCCTACTCTCCAGACGGAGCACCCCGATCTCTCCTTGCAGCATCATTGCAGTGTTTCCAGCACAGCATCAAAGGCATGGGACAGGTGATGTCTCAAACCCGCTTCCCAAGGTCAAGGTCAAGTCAAGTGAATTTACCTTTATTTATACAGTGCTTTTAACAAAACGGATTGTGTCAAAGTACTTTACAGTATTAGATTGGGAAAATAGTGCGTACACTCAATTTTCAGTTCAAGGCTTTTATTATATGCATGGGGGAAAAGCTGACTTGACTGTTAGCTCAGCTTAAATACAGATCTTCAGCCAAACATATTTTGCAAATTGAAAATGATTCTGGGGAATTATATTTATTCCCTAACAATAATGTTTTTACAAATTTCCTTTCTCTCTTTATGAAAACTCCTCGCTGGTCAGTGTTTTTGTTGTTGTTGTTTTTTTTTTCTTTTTGTTTTTTTGCTAAAATAAATGCCCCTACTATTTCATTTAAACAAAAGCAGGACTTATAGCAAACCCTTCAGCTTAAAAATCAATTTCTAAGGCTATCTTAGCATTTCAGGCCAGCAAGTCCACAGGGCCTACAATTTGCCTATTTAATTTTATAAGACATTTTCTGCAAAATTTTCTCCTTATTGTATTGTTTGAACACCGTCTCTAAAGGCACTTTGCCAAATTCCCTTACTGAAGCTTTGAATAGACTTTTACTGAAAATGAACAAAAATCAAACAAAAAAAAATATTTCAGGTCATCTGTAGTTATTATGGGGTTAGATTTTACTTTGTAAGATTTGTAGGTGTTAAACGAATGAAATAAAGATATGTTTCGATATAATGGTGTATTTACATAGTTAAGTATTTGTGTGTCTTAAAGGACTTTGTGTAAGCTATTTAATTTAGGATTCTGTTAAAGAGTTTTTCTATGATCTCGGTTAGGTGTTGGACCATAATAATTGAGACACTATGTTTAACATGAAACAAGGGATGATTTATGAAATACCTGTATGCCTACTGTCATTATAGTTAATGATGAAGCATTCATAAATTGAGTTTGTATTAAATTAACAATGTTTTAATAAAATTGTATTGTCCGTTTTAAGCAGGTTTTACCCACTGCAGTGAAAAGTTGTAACAATATGCAGCTTGACCTCTCTTATGAGGGTAGGTTTGAATTCAGAAAAACAATCTGCCTAACTTTGTTAGGACTCAGTCTGTTTTATCCTTCTGAAATAATCTGACCCGTTTTCGGAAAAACTCTCTCTGATGGCACAGATGTAGCAACTATGCAAAGCCTCCTTTTCATGACAGCTGTCAACCCTTCATATACTGCTTGTCTTGCTTTCCACCAAGCTAGTGGGTCTTCTGTTCTTGAAATCAAGGTCTCTGCAAGATACCCTCTCATTTCGGCCATTGCAGTGGATGCTGGGTTTCTGATGCTGACTGCATCAGCCACTCTTTCATCAAAATCCTCCCAGATTGAAGACTGCTGTTCAGAAGGGACTGGAGGAGATGTGTGCTCAGCTTGAGTTTGCTCACCTGTACTGGACCAAACCCTTGCAGCAGCTGCACTTATGCATTTGGCTGCGTCATCTGCTGCAACAGCATCGTGAAAGTCAATTGCTGGACAATTTTTTTTTTTTTTTTGCAATCCTCTTGCCATCAAAATGTTTTAATAAAAAGACAAAATAACTTAATTAGACCAAATATGTATATGAAAAGGAAATAAGCATAAACCAGGTGGGTTGAAATATGTCAAACACTTAAAGTATTTCACCAGTGGAAGCAGTTATATGTTCAATTAATTTACACATACCTTTCAGCACTGATTTCAACAGTGAAGAGCTTCAAAATCTCACACACATCTTTGATTATGTCCCACTCTTCAAGTGTCAGGGTTGGAAGGCTGGGGTTGATCAATGCAAGTGTTGTAATGATTGCCTCCTTCTGCAGCCAAAATCTTTTCAGCATGTAATAAGTGGAGTTCCACCTTGTTATTACACCCTGCTTAAGCTTCAGCTCTTCAAGGCCCATTTGTTTTTGTGTTGCTTTTAATCACTCTCTTGCAACATTGTTTCTGTGGACATATTCAGCAACATTCTTCACTTTTGCCAGTATCCCCCGAATGGGTTTCAATTAAGTTTAAAGTGTTGGCAAAGCATGGCCAGTGCTTCCATTCAGCTTTCCGGATAGCTGCTTTTATGTTGCTGGTATTGTCAGTCACACACAAACTTTGTTTGCAATTCCCCACTCATGACAGATCTTTTTAAGTTCAGCTGCCAGTTTGTCAGCAGTATGCCTCACTGTAAATGAGAAGCAGTCCAGAAGAAATGATGAAAGTGTGAAACTTTCATCAATGAAATGACAAGTGACTGCCATAAAACTAGTAGTTTTCCTTGATGTCCAGCAATCAGTGGTCAGACACATAGCTGAAGGTTTGCTGATTTTCACCATCACCTCTTCTTTAATTTTGCTGTAGAGCTGTGGTACCAGAGTGTTAGATATGGTCTTTCGGTTTGGTAAAACGTACTGTATGATGGATCAACTGCCTTCAATAATCTAAATCCTGTGTCATTAACAATTGAAAAAGGTTGTAAATCCAGTGCAATCATTTTGACCAACTCCTCATCAACTTTGCTTTGTCTGACAGGACCAGTTGGTGTTCTCACAAAGCTTGTTATTTGACTCTGTCTTGTCCTTTGGACACTGGTG
This sequence comes from Carassius auratus, assembly GCF_003368295.1. Taxonomy (NCBI): domain Eukaryota; kingdom Metazoa; phylum Chordata; class Actinopteri; order Cypriniformes; family Cyprinidae; genus Carassius; species Carassius auratus. The sequence continues at coordinate 92,829 of NW_020526300.1, read as the reverse complement.
CCAGTTCTATATATGGATGCAGAATAATTAGAAGCAGTATCAGAAGAGACTGCAGCTGTAGAAGCAGTACCTGAGGCTGATGTTGATTCTGTTGACTCCTCTTGTCTCACTTGCACAAGCAATGCAGTTGGATGCTTTGTTTGCAAGTGTCTTCTATAATTTGATGTTGATCCTCCTTGGCCTGACAAAATAATGCTACAAAGCTTGCATTTTGCTTTCTGGGGTCAAGCCTCATCAAAGTGAAGCCAAATATTGCTTCTTTTTCTGGAGGTCATTTTGTGTTGATGCTCTTTGTACCTCTCAGCCTTGGTTGTTGTTTGTAACCTTTGCGATGCCTTTTGGATTGCCCTCGCTCTCACAGTTCTCAAATCTCAACCTCATTCTCGAGTAGAGTCGTTTGCATTGGTTTTCGGATCACCAGTACACTGAACTGAGAACCGCTTCTTTCGGACATGTCGGATTTGAGAACCGATGAGCTGATGATACTGCGCATGCGTAATTCAGCGAAAGCATGTTTGATATGAACTACCAAACCGAACAGTAATGTCATAGCACAGCAGCTGCAGCACCGCCCACCACAGGTGTCTGAACTCTATACCAGACAACTGATGCCATCGTGAGCGCAGTTGAAACAAGGATAATGGGCTAATCCAGCAAAACTTAAATTTACTTAATTACAAATAAACTGTAATGGGTTATACCGTACATAAGTGGAGCATAGTTTATGCACTGATGAAGACTAATTTATTGATGTCATAACTGTAAAGCATCCTAGTTTGCAGATCACTACCTGTATATGTGTTAATGCTTTAGGTACAAAAACCCAAATAGTAAGAAATTTATCAGATTATAATGATGTTTTAATTGACAGATGTTATGATCAGAAAAGGAAAAGAACCGAACTTCCCATCACTAGTTTCTTCTATTGTCCCTTAAATTATTGTCCCTTTAATTTCATTTTTGCTCAGAGTCACTTGAATATCTATTTCTGAATTTCTAAGAGCTTGCTTAGCTAGCTTATCAACCACTTTATTAGCCTCCACTCCCACATAAGCAGGAACCCACAAAAATGTTATCAAGCTTACTTATTTATTCTTAACAAACTTACAAGAATCTCATATATAATGTCTTGCCTTGATGATTTTAGTCCACTTGTAAGACTAGGTAATGGTGCGTACGAATCAGAACAGATTACAACTAAGCTTGGTTTTACCTCCTCTATCCACTGGAGGGCTACCACCACAGCAATTAATTCTGTTGCATACATTCATACATAACCGTTATTCTCTTCTTAATACTAGTTTGAAATTGTGGAATATGCAGCAGCAGTTCTACCAGAGATAGGGTCTTTAGAACCATCACTGTAAATATTTGTAACCATGACGAATAAATCTGATCCAAATACTGCTGCATAGTAATGTTCTTAGGGGTAGCTTTCTCATTTTTATTTGTATTTCTATTTGAATGAAGTACAATGGGCATAGAGAAAACCATGGTGGAATTCTGGATACTATCACAGTTGGACTAACATCACAATCAGCAATACCAGCTACTTCTGCTTCCCTTTTAGCAATCCACCCAAAGCTTTTAATGTTTTTATTTACATGATCCCAGCATTCTTCAATCAAGTCAAGTCAAGTCACCTTTATTTATATAACATTGCGTCAAAGGAAAACAGTGTGTTAATAATGCAAAATGACAGATAAAGGCAGTTCATCACAGAAAATTAAGTGATGTCATCTCTGTTCAGTTCAAATAGTGTCTGTGCATTCATTTGCAATCAAGTCAACTATATATTCTATAGATATTCATCTATACAACACTGTAGATGAAGTGACCCCAACAAAGCAAGCCAGAGGCGACAGTGGCAAGGAACCAAAACTCCATCAGTGACAGAATGGAGAAAAAAAACCTTGGGAGAAACCAGGCTCAGTTGGGGGGCCAGTTCTCCTCTGACCAGACGAAACCAGCAGTTCAATTTAAGGCTGCAGCAAAGTCAGATTGTGCAGAAGAATCATCTGTTTCCTGTGGTCGTCTGAGACGAGGTCTTTACAGGGATCTCTATCTTGGGCTCTAGTTGTCCTGGTCTCCGCTGTCTTTCAGGGCTGTAGAGGTCCTTTCTAGGTGCTGATCCACCCTCTGGTCTGGATACGTACTGGATCCGGGTGACTGCAGTAACCCTCTGATCTGGATACAGACTGGATCTGGTGGCTACGGTGACCTCGGAATTAGAGAGAAACAGACTAAGGGGGAAGTCGTGGCCTTATGGTTAGAGGGTTGGACTCCCAATCGAAGGGTTGTGAGTTCTAGTCTCGGGCTGGACAGAATTGTGGGTGGGGGTAGTGCATGAACAGCTCTCTCTCCACCTTCAATACCACGACTTAGGTGCCCTTGAGCAAGGCATCGAACCCCCAACTGCTCCCTGGGTGCCGCAGCATAAATGGCTGCCCACTGCCCACTGCTCCGGGTGTGTGCTCACAGTGTGTGTGTGTGCGTGTGCGTGTGTGTGTGTGTGTTCACTGCTCTGTGTGTGTGCGTTTCGGATGGGTTAAATGCAGAGCACAAATTCTGAGTATGGGTGACTATACTTGGCTGAATGTCACTTTACTCACTTCACTCACTCACTAATATTAGCGTAGATGCCATTCTTCTAATGATGTAGCAAGTAGATCGGGTGGTATGTGAAGTGTTCCCGGTTCCGGTTTACCTAATTAAAGGCAGCCTAAAAATCCTTTAACGGATTTGGATATTAAAAGCATATTAGTACGTTATGTGTAAGCCAAGTTAAAGAGATGGGTCTTTAATCTAGATTTAATCTGCAAGAGTGTGTCTGTCTCCCGAACAATGTTAGGTAGGATATTCCAGAGTTTAGGCTCCAAATAGGAAAAGGACCTGCCGCCCGCAGTTGATTTTGATATTCTAGGTATTATCAAATTGCCTAAGATTTTAGAATGCAGTGGATGAGGAGGATTATAATAGAACAGGAGCTCATTCAAATACTGAGATACTAAAACATTTAGGGCTTTATAAGTAATAAGCAATATTTTAAAATCTATAGGATGTTTGATAGGGAGCCAGTGCAGTGTTAACAGGACCGGGCTTATATGGTCATACTTCCTGATCTAGTAAGAACTCTTGCTGCTGTATTTTGGACTAGCTGTAATTGGTTTACTAAGCATGCAGAACAACCAACCAATAAAGCATTACAATAATCTACCTTTCAGGGTCATAAATGCATGAATTAACATTTATGCATTTGACATTGAGAGCATAGGCCGTAATTTAGATATATATTTTGAGATGGAAAAATGCAGTTTTACAAATGTTGGAAACGTGGATTTCTAAGGAAATATTGCTATTAAAAAGCACACCTAGGTTCCTAACTGATGATGAAGAATTGACAGAGTAGCCATCAAGACAGTGTTCTATGTTAATACATGCAAAGTTTTTAGGTCCTATAATTAACAGAATTCTGATTTGCTTTTGTATAAGCTTCAGAATTTAGCATTAAGAAATTACTTGTCATCCAGTTTTTTTATATTGACTATGCATTCCATTAGTTTTTTCAAATTGGTGTGTTTCACTGGGACGCGAAGAAATATAGAGCTGAGTATCATCAGCATAACAGTGAAAGCTAATCCAATTTGCTTTCCAAATCCAAAAGAATGTTGTTGTCAATTTTGTCAAAGGCAGCACTAAGATCCAATAGAACTAATAGAGAGATATAACCACGATCAGATGATAAAAGCAGGTCATTTGTAACTCTAAGGAGTGTATAAGTATAGTGTATTTGTCAAGATCTTGGTGGGGTCTTAGGATTTTTGTTGCCCTGGAGATCTTCCCTTTATCATGCCCTTTTGTTTGCTGTCTTGTGTAAGTCTGTAAGCGTTGTTTGAAGCTCTAATCTTCTCCTTGCTTTTCGAGTTTTCGAGTAACTCTAAGTAAGTCTAAATCCTGACTGGAAATCCTCACAGATAACATTTTTCTATAAGAAGGAATATAATTGTGAGGATATTACCTTTTCTAGTATCTTGGACAGAAAAGGGAGATTCAAGATCGGTCTATAATTACTAGTTATTTGGGGTCGAGTTGTGGTTTTTTGATGAGAGGCTTAATAACAGCCAGTTTGGAGGTTTTGGGGACATATCCTAATGATAATGAAGAATTAATAATAGTCAGAAGTGGATCTATGACTTCTGGAAGCACCTCTTTTAGGAGCTTAGATGGTATAGGGTCTAACATACATGTTGTTGGTTTAGATGATTTAACAAGTTTATACAATTCTTCCTCTCCTATAGTAGAGAATAAGAATATTTACTGAATAAGACTCTTTATGTTATTTTAAATTAACCCAATAATTCATTCTCATTTTATACCCAAGAAAGGTTTAAAGGAGCTTCCCCAACTTCTACCTGCATGGGTGATGTTTTAAATGCAACGCAACATATTCGTAGAGCTTGATTCTGCATTGTTTCAATCTTTTTCAGAGTAGTTTCAGATGAAAATCCATAAATAATACTTCCATAATCTAAACTTGGTCTGATTAATGTACAATTATTTATTTTCAAAGACAATCTATAAGCTCCCCATTCTACCCCAGATAAACATCTTAAAATATTTAATCCAGTTTTAAATTTATTGATCAGCTTTTAGCATGAGTTACAAATGTCAATCTAGATTCCATCCATACATCAATATATTTAACTACTGAGACTTGCTCCAGCTCCTGGTTGTACAACTTTAACTTAATCTCTGGTACCTTTTTCCCTTTTGTAAAACAAATAACTTGCATTTTAGCCACAGATAATATGAAACTCCAATTATTTGCCCATACCTCCACACTATCTACAGCTTTTTGTAATCTTTGGGACACGCATGCACCTCTTTTCCATATTGCTTCGTCTTCTGTAAATAATGTCCTTCCAATGTCACTCTTAAAATGACTAAAAATATCATTAATCATAATATTAATAAATACTGGGCCACATACACTTCCTTTGTGAAGTTCCATTATCCATCATGTAAGCCTCAGAAGACTCTGGAAGGAAATCCATAATCTAGTTGTATAACATTCCTCCAATTCCCATGCATTTAAGTTTTGATGATGCTAAGAAGAAGTGGGGAATGATGGGATTTGTTGTCTTCTGCCCAACCGCTGGCGGCCATCAACCAGACGGAAAGTTAAAATCGTGGATCAGACGCGATCAGACTATGGATCAGGTGCGTCCTTCCGCGGATACGAATCAAAACAACTCCCCTGTCGAGTAAAACACAAGCGAGATCGGCATCTCTTTATAGTTGAAGTTTGTCATGAAGCTATTTCCGCATTTTCCCACAACACTGTTGTCATGTGGTTTCAACGTCAGTAAAGGCGGTAACAAAGGGTAACTAACACCACCGTGTCACTGTTTAGAATGGGAATTTTCTCATGATTTACAAGTAGTTGAAAACATTAGCGATATTGTTTGTAATCAGCTGGAAAAACAATATAAAACTAGCTTAGTAGTTTTTTTATATTATACTGCAAATATCTTACAAATTGTACCTTTTACTTTGAAACAGATCCTTGTGCAAATATGCCCCAAGGACAGGTTTCTGTCTGTCAATTTGAAAGATGCTTTCTTTGCCCTCGTCACAGAGTGTTCTTCAGATTGACATTCAAGGAGTGGCCTATCAGTACACAGGCCTACCATTTAGACTGTCCCTGATCCCCTTACACTTTTACAAAGTGCACAGATGTACATCTGGCTGGTACTAGCTGGATCAGAATGAGAACTCACGGGTCAGGGTCAGGTGTCCTTTTTGGGAACAGTTATAGACACAAAGACCTGTTCATGTCTTGGTCTGATTGGACAACATGACTGTGGTAGCCTATATTAATCAACAAGTTGGGCTCAGATCACGTTCCCTTTACAGTATGACTCAGCTTCTCCTGTTTTGGGCACAGAGAAAACAATCTCGTCTCAATACGAGAGGTTCATGTGTCGGGTTAACTGAACCAGGCAGTGGATATGTTGTCTATAGGCAATGTTGCTCCAGGGGAATGGAGTCTACATCCTCAGTCAGTTCAGAATATTTGGACAATCTTTGGATAAGGCAGACGTGGACCTCTTTGCCTCCATATACAAATGCCACTAGGCAATTCAGGGAAATGAAAAACTCTCTCCTCCCAATTTTGTTCCCAGAGATGATCCAGCTGCTATCTGCAGCCCACATGGTCAATACCAGCGATGAGAGACCTTCTTGTCTGGCCCCTCTATGGGATTGTGAGACATGAGAGTCACTACCAACATTTTTGAGGCTATACCTCCATCTATAAGACGTCTTTATGCCCTTAAGTGGTCAGTCTTCAGTGACTGGTGTTATGCGTGAAGACAGGACCCGAATTCTTGTGACTTGTCCCACATGTTATTCTTCCTTCCCGGAGTTGTTGGATAGGGGCTGCACCCACTCCACACTAGTCTATGTCATAGCCATCACGGACAATAAGCTGAAACCACTTGGTTGTTAAGTTCCTCAGAGGTCCTCGGAGATTGAACCCTCCTTGCCCAAAGACTGCTGTCTATAGTCCTACGGGCACTCAGGGGTCTTCCCTTTGAACCCCTTCAAACAGGTGGCTTATGGATCATGTTGCTCAAAACCGTTCTACTTTTGGCCTTAGCATCGGTCAAGCGGGTGGGTGACTTGTAAGGGGCTGTCTGTCAGTGTTTCCTGTCTTGAGTTTGTACCCAAAAATTGTAAAATCATTCTTCAACGTTGCAGCAGTTACGAACCTAAGGTGCTCTCAACTCCATTCTGAGCCCAGGTGATTTCCATGTTAGCCCTCCCTGTGTTGTATGGCGAGCTGAATGCCAGTTTATTGTGCCCTGTTCGGCAACTCAGAGTTTACGTTCAGCACTCTAACTTGTTCAGACAAATGAAGCAGTTCTCTCTTTGTGTGCTTTGGAGGCCTCTCTAAAGGGCTGGTTGTTACAAAGTGTGGAGAGTGGGGTGGGGCAGAGAGCCGTAGGAATGGAACGAGGTCAGCGGAGTGATTCCCACAGAAGAGATTGGAAGGATACAAAAGAGGAGCTATGACAGTGAAGGAAGAGAGAGGACCAGGCCTGGATTTTATCTTGTGTTTGGTTTTTGTTTGTGCACGGCAATCGATTTGAATGGCCGGTTACTGCCTCATTCTTCCCATGATTATGAAGTTTGTACTGTGTTACACAAAGTAAAGACTATCTGAATACTAGATGCTATAGCCCTGGATTACACCTCAGCTAGCTTGCAATGCCCTATAGGTGTCAGGGACCATTCCACCAGAGAAATGGCTTCCTCCTGGGCATGGTCCAGTGAGATCTCTATCATAGAGATTTGTGCAGCTGCCGGTAGTCGGTCGCCATCTACCTTAATTCGATTTTTATCAGTTGGACAATCTTTTCCTGCAAGCCGCTGATCTTATCTGATTAATAGCTACCCATTTCACTCCTCATGTGGAAGGGCTATCTATGTCAAGTAGACCGCATCCAGTAATACCATGCTATGAGCAGATGCAGAACTATGGCTGCTTCTACGAGCTCAACCCAGGAACACTCAGCAAGGTACAGCTAAAGGAGAGACCCAAGTATATTCTGAGTTACCTTTCAAAAGAGAACGCCCTGGAAAATATCATCAAGAAACGCTCTGGTTACTAACGTAGAGTCGGTTCCTTGAGATACGGTAAAGAGTGTTGCATAACTAGCCGTGCTGCATGCGAATTGATGTCTTCAACTGAGTGATTTTTAATGAGATGACACTCTTATAAAGGTGAGAAGCCCACCCATTTTGCCAGGCTAGAGTGCCATTGGTTTGTGCAGCTGCACAAATGTGAACAAATCATTTTTCCCCATAGTCATCTAGACTACACAATGCTCGTTCCCTTGTGTCAGGGAACCAATGTTACATTAGTAAACAGTCTTTGATGGTATCTCTCAAGGATAACGTATAGCGTGAAAAGTAATAGTCTTTGGACTGAGCCTTGTGGTACTAAAAAGCACAAGTGCTGAAGGAGAGTTATGTGAAGTAGATGCAATTCCTATGTATCCATCACGAAACTGGCAGTATTTATGAGGCTCTGACTTGTTTTGTTTTTTGTTTTTTTAGCCCGTTCGTCTTCTGTCAGAGGAGATTGTCTTCTTTTAAGAAGCCACCTGTCCATTTTATTGCAAACTTACTTTAATTCACACATAGACACTACTCCTGATGCCAGATATGGTTCCCAATAAATAACTCTAATAAATTGAAATGCATTTAAAATTTATGACTTCATTTTTAATGCATCTTTGTGTAGTCCTAATTTCATTTTAAAATACAATAATCTATTTTCATCATTTATTCCTAAATGTCAGTTTCTGTCTTGAGACAGATTAATTATGAATCATGTAACAGAAGCTCTTAACCTCATTTGCACAAAACAGTAATATTAATAGAGACACACAGGGAAATACAAACACGGATCTTTCAACAAATGCAAAACTACAATAATGTTGTTAAATTATACAGACACAGCTATAAATAAGGTCACTAAATAAAGTGAATCTCTGTGTCAAAGGAATGTCTCCTCTGATAGTCGCAAACCTTATCAGATCATAAAGAGCTGTTCTAAACATGAGGAGAATGTAAATATTGCACATTTAAGCTTGTGTTTAAATCCCAACTGTTGCAAATAGTCATTGACTTCTCTTATAAAACAGCCAAAAAAAATAAAATAAAATAAAATGATGTAAACTCCAAAAATAGTTAAGTTCAAAAGTATTGTTGAGTGTTAAACAAGATTAGCTGATAGGGTAACAATTAATTAAATTATAAGCTGTCTCCTCTAAAAAGTTGTTTGTTCAGTGTAGTGAAGCCTCTTCTTCACTGAAATCCATCAAAAGCAAATTGTGCACCATGGCCTTTGAAAGATACAAAGACAAACACTTATAAAACTCACTTGAATTTAAATAAAATATATCATAAATAAGGTTATTAGTAAAAATATATATAATTGTTAGAAAAACAATATAAAAAAAATTATATTATTACTATAATTCAAAGGTTACGCAGTAGGCCAATTCCAGGTCCTTGTGAGATAATTTTATTTTAAATTGATGAATAAAATCATTTAAAATAAATACCCTTCTCTGTATCAGCTTTATATTCTCACCTTTATTTATATAGCACTTTTTACAATACAGATAGCGTCAAAGCAACTGTACAGTATCAAACATGAAAATAGTGTGTCAATGCAAAAAGATAATAGAAAACATAACATTTTCAGTTAAAGACAGTTCATCATTGAATTCAGTGATGTCAGTGTAGTGCTCAGCTCAGTTTAAATGGTATCTGTGAAATCAAGTCAACGATATCGCTGGAAATGAAGTGTCATCAACATAAGCCAGGGTTATGGCATCCACAATCCAGTGGGCCATCCTCTGCTTAGAGACGGCACTCCCCTTCTGCTGGCCTCCATAACAGACAAAGTGCTGGTCTGAGGTCCTGAAGCTTTGTGTCCGGTCTATGTAGCACCTTAATGCTCGGATGGGACAAAGCAAAGCCAGGGCTGGGTCTGCCTCCTCCAGGGGAATCTTTGACCGAAAATGCATGCAGGTCCCCTACCCTCTTGATGGAGGCCAGTGCAAGCAGGAGCTTCTTTCAATGAAAGAAACTTTAGCTCAACTGAATGCAAAAGCTTGAATGGGCCCTGCTGTAGTGATTTAAGCACTAGAGACAGTTCCCAAGAGGGTATACAGGGGGACCGGGATGAATTTAACCTCCTGGCCCCTCTAAGAAACCTGACGATGAGGTCATGGTTACCCAAAGACTTCCCATTCAAGGGGTCATGGTAAGCAGCAATAGCAGCAACCTGGACTTTTAGGATGGAGGGAGACAGCCTTCGCTCCAGCCCTTGCTGCAGAAAGGACAGCACGACCGCAATTGGACATCTTCAGGGGTCTTCTCGGTGAGAAGAACATCACTCGATGAACAGGTTCCATTTCAAGGCATAAGCGTGTCTCGTAGACAGTGCTCTTGCCGAAGTGATGGTGTTCGCTACCTCTTGGGGTAGGTCACCTAGAACCTCCACGTCCCATCCAGGGACCAGACATGGAGTTTCCAAAGGTCTGGACGCGGGTGCCAAATGGTGCCCCATCTCTGAGTCAGTAGATCCTTCGTCAGAGGAATTGGCCAAGGAGGAGTTACAACAAGCAACGAGAGCGCAGACCACCTTGTCGGTTGATGTACACAGCAGTCGCAGTGTTGTACATTCGGACCAGCACATGCTTGCCTTCTTTTAGAGAAATTTGCTCTTTAGGAAATGCTCTTTTAGTCCTGAGGTGCACAGGGGAATTGGCCGCTTTCAACACGACAGGGTTAGTGAAGCCTGAAGTGTGCAATCCACTCGACAAAGGAAAGACCGTCGTTGAAGCACCGTCTCGCCAACACACAAAGCTTCCGAGAGCATGCTGAACTCGTAGTTCACAACAGACACAGTTGAGCAGAGCGATACTAAGGCTCCGCTCCTAAGCGAAAAGCTTGAATGCATTGCACCTGCTGCCTTCTTATACTCACGCAGTGATCAGCGGCAGCTGGATGCAATAATTGCATGCCAATGTGCATTTGCTCGTTTAGTTTACACTCGAAGTAGATTGGTCTATCGAAGCGATATCCCATTATATATTTTTTATATAATGGGATATCATATATATATATATATATATATTTTTTTATATCAGTATTAAACGTCTTATGTTTAAAATCAGAACAGTATTAATGCATTTGTAACTGCAGGTTAAATGACCTGCATTAAACAGGGTGTAAATGCATCTACATGTCACTTTTAATGCAGCTTCTGTGTTTTCTCTCTGCATTGCAAAGATACATTTGGCAATACTGATTTGATTTGCTTGGTAACAGAACAAATGGCTTATTATTCTAATTGACTGATTTGATTTAAGAATTTTACTGAAAAGATGATTCACAATTTTCTTTTTTTTTTAAAGAGCATTATAAAGGTAAAAATGTCCATAAAAGGTAAAAACAAATCTATGTAAACTTATTGGAAAAAAATAATTTCAATCAGTAATGTAAACTGATCACCACACAGAATATGCAGTGTTAAGTAGGTTATTCCAGACTTTGTGTGCTAAATAGGTAATGGATCTTCCACCTGCAGCTGATTTTGATATTCTAGGTATTATCAAATTGCCAGAGTTTTGAGAGTACAGTAGATGTGGAGGACTATAAAATGATAAGAGTACTAAGGTTCTAAACCATTCAGGGCTTTGTAGGTCATTAGCAGGATATTAAAATCTATACAATGTTTAATAGGTTGCCAGTTCAGTGTTGACAGAACTGGGCTAATATGGTCATACTTCCTGGTTCTAGCAAGGACTCTAGTTGTTGCATTGTGTAGCAGCTGGAGTTTGTTTATTAAGCATGCAGAACAACCATCCAATAAAGCATTACTTACCTAAGTAAGGCATTAATTACCGTTTCTGCATTTGACATTGAGAGTATAGGTTGCTGTTTAGATATATTTTTGAGATGGAAAATGCAGTTTTACAAATGCTAGAAATGTGGCTTTCAAAGTAAAGATTCCTTTGAAGGTTGAAAGTTCCTAACTGATGATTAAAATTGACAAGCAGCCATCAAGTGTAAGACAGTGTTCTAGTTTATAATATGTGGAGGTTTTAGCTCTGATAATTAATAGGGATGCAACGATACCATTTTTCCTGAACAGAGCACTTATTCGCATACTATGCACAGAATGATGAGCTTAAAACAACACAGAGAACAAGAACCGAGAATTACCGGTGGATATGGCTCAGTTTTTTCGAGAGGGACTTAACCTTTTTGCGCTCGTCGGCGGCAGATGAGAAAGAGCTTTGGGAGGATGATATTATATCTTTAAAATTTTCTGATACTGAGGTTAGTACTCTGGTGGGTTATTACCCAAGAAAAGCAGGAGATATTTGAGGATGTTGAAGAAGCTGAGGCTGATTATCTCAATCCTCCTGTCTTCCTTATTCATTATCTGCAGGAGGGCCACTTCTTCTTGAGAGTAACCAGGTCTCTCATCCAAACTTGTTTCCAAAACATTGTCCAAAATGTTCGACTTGAAAATGCTTGTCCGTACAGGTTTGTGATCTCCACCCAAGCAAATGTTTACAATAATCACCCATCCCAGAGCTAGCTTCTGAGTAAAAGGTGCATTTAGAGGCCCATTGCATTTGTCAAAAACTTTGTGTGGTGAAATAACATCCCTACCAATAGAAGCAGGATCTTGGCATCAGGATCAACATCTGGAATGTCGAATGCCTTGGAGGTGAGAATGATTACAAGCAGCTCCAGGTCTAGGAATCTCATTGCGATTGTCCAGCAGCATGTTACATTCGATAAGTGTTTGTAGCTTTAGGCGTGACTTGCTATCCACAGATTGGACAATTAAGTTGTATGCTATCTTGAATACAGGACTGATCTTGCTACATGAGTGACTTTCAAATTCACTCCCACAGACTTGCGTACATGTAGACATGGCTGTAGGTAAAACTATATGCACTCCCCGCCATTGACGGAAACAAGCTCTGTGGTGATTGCCCAAGGCACAGTACCAGGATGAAGAGCTGTAGTGTGTGAGTTGGGGTTACATTCTGCACAAAGGTTCTCGGCTTTACATATTTTTGCCTGACATATAGATTCATAGGTGGATGCGCAACATCAGTAACATATCATATTCCTCTTCAAATCGGCCTTACGCTCCTCCAAAGGCATTTCTCTGAAAGCTCTGCATTTTTTAAGCACATGAGGTTTCTTGTGGATTGGACATTCTTTATTTGGGTCGTGAATGTTTGTTCCTGCAGTTGGATGTTCCTGCAGCAGTGCTGACCACTTCGGTCTGGATGACTGAGTTTGCTTCTCTCTTACTCTGCTTGTCCTGAAACCTTATCTTTGTGGGTACAAACCCGGGTTGCACTAAATATTTAAAGCTTTGGTAGTTGCACATTTTTGATTCCCTGCTAATGAAGGCGACAAATGCCAAGAATGGTGGAAACGATACAGAATGCTCTTTGCCCCTTGCAGTGTCAAGGTACAGTAGGCCTGGGATATAGCCTTCATCCTTTGCAGCCTCTATCTCTAGGAGAAGATCCTGAAGTTCTCTCAAGAGGTATGGGTCTTTGTTTGAGATTCTCGGAAAATGCTCAAGTCTGTCGAGTAGCGCCTTTTCCAGGGCTTCAGGGGAGCCGTAGCACTCGTCCAGTCTTTCCCATACTTTGCCCAATCCTTCAGAGGGTCTGTTATTATACACTGGTCTCAGACATTTTTCATATTTAATGGTATCCTAGCCATTTGATCAACAAGTAAAACTTTTCGCTAGCAGACAGGTTCAAACCATCAATAGCATTGTTAAATGAAGATTTTCATCCCCAATAGTTGCCTGGCTTGTCAATAAAATTTCTGAGGCCGCCAGTGAGCAAATCACATCGTGGTAGGAACCTGGCTATATTAGTCATACTGCCAACTTGAGCATTTTATCCTGTACTTTGATGTGTCAGTAATGCTCCAAATGAACATTTCCACATAGGAATGCTTTGAGAAAGTTGGGGAACATCTTTATGTTTGTCTGGGTAGATGGACGTACTCTGTGTCCATACACTGGCCTGGTGCTTGTTTTGGTGGCTTATATGGGACAGTTGTTACTAGAGTAAAATTGTGCTCTATGTTGCTAAGTGGACTTGAATTTGCCTTTGGGATTATTTGGTGTTTTACATTTCCTTTCTTAACTTTCATTTAAATTTCCATTTTTGCAAATTCTGCTCTTGTATGAGCTGCTTCAGCTTTAGCTCGAGCATTGAGAGCGGCTATACTGGCAGATGATTTAACTGAACCTTCTTGGAGTAATGCGATTTCTTGCACATAGACTGTGCTTTTTCTCCCTTCTTCAAACATTAATGAATAAGCTGAAGCTGATGCTTTTTCACTGTTCTGCCCTCATTGTTAGACTCAGACAAAGCTATGCAGATAGATAAACTCCTTGACAATTGACAGGGGTGATGTCCTTTTATTTGCGTATCTTTCAATTACCGACAGAGTGAAAAAGCAATGCTTTCTGTAAGACAACAAAGAAGGATGAATGTAGATCACATCAGAAGTGAATTCTGCTTGTCAGCATACTTCAACATATGCTGCATTTCTCAATCTCATGCTAGTAATGGTTAAACATAACACTCTTAACAAATACAACATCTCCAAATGGACAGGAGAGGAAACTACTCCAGGAAACTACTTCAGCACAATCAGGATGATGTAGCGTGATTGTGTTTTTGAGAAAACAATGTTTATGCGTGGTTAGTGAAAAACAAACAAAAAAGTCACTGAAATAAAGCCATAAAACACATACAGAATATTTTTTCAAAAGACTTTTGAGAACTGTATGTGGTAGACTAGAGTTTTTGCTACAAAATGATGTAAAAAAAAATGTTCACTCGTTTACAGAAAACAATATATTGATTTAACATTTGTAAAACATGTTTGTGATAGAATGCCCTCATGCGAAGGAGTGACAATGGCCATGAATATTTACTGATTCACATCTGAGAGACAAAAGACCTCCCATAATCGGCTATATGAATGTGATTGAGGCAGGTATAAGAAAGAGTGTGAGGAGAGTAAAATATTGTGAGTTTTTGATTATAATGTGTATTATATTTAAAACACAGTATAATAAAATAAATAAATAAATAAATAAATAAAATACATGTTATTTCAGTGACATATACAATATATTCAAACACTAATACTGTTCAATTAACATTAATATAAAAATCCCTGTCACATTACAGATGGTATTTAAATAGTAAATACGATATTCAATCATTTAAATATCATGTACATACAGAAATATTTAAACATTAAACAACTGTATTCAGTCCATTATTTTTATTTTTTTTGTCCTCTGTCCTGAGTAAGATATTTTGCGTCAAATGTGTGTACAAGTCAAGACAAAATAATAGAGGAGTTTTGTCAGAAGCTACATAATATACTTATATGTTTCCCAAAAGACAAAATTAGTACAAATTTACCTTGATCTTTAATTTCAAAAAGTTTATATGCATTGTGTTTCCTTCTGCAACCACAGTGAATGTTTGAACCCCCTCAGTAGAAATTGTGTGGTTTGTGGGGTGCCTAAACACTACTGTCATCAGTGTGAAAAGATGGATCTCAAAATCATACAGTCATTGCTGAAAAGGGGTCAAATATGCAACACAGACTACAGGGCTCTATCACACACATACACACACAAAAAAAGAACATTTACTTTTTAGATATGTTTTCAAAGGTAATACAGCATGATGTACAAATTAATTCTTTAAATTAATTTGACTGTATCTTCGGACCTTATATCGTCGATTAGATGGAAAAAGTAAAAATTCATTATACAACAAAATATTGCCGATGAGTTCAGTGAAATTCTGTATAAAATCCTTAGTGCAGTGCGGAGGACGGTAAATCACCACTAGACATACAGGACCATTCCAGTCCAAGTGAAGAAACTGAGCTTCAAAGCTGGAAAAGGCAGTACCAGGGACCAATCGACAGCGTGCAGAGAGAGAGTTCTTTAAAATTGTTACTATGCCCTCCCGCGTCCACTCGGACGAGGAGAGTTAAAAATAGCCAGATCATCAGCATACATCAAATGGTTAATGAGACTATCACCTATTAAACATCCAGTCTTACAATTATTCAACTCCACAGAAAAACCATCCATGTACAGGTTAAAAAGAAGAGGTGACAATATCCCCCCTTGCCGAACCCCATTCGTCATAAAAAACGGTTCCGATACGTTCTTACCCCATTGAACTTTTAAGGTTTGATGTATATACCAAAAATATAATATTCTTATCAAGTATGGGGGAACCCCTCTTTCTTGCAATTTTATAAATAACTTAGTATGATTAATTCGATCAAACGCCTTAGATGCATCTAAAAAGCACAAAATAAACTGTTGAATTATGTAGATTATACTTACTAACTACTTCCTTTAATAAATATATGCATAAATCAGTGCTATGCTTACTTTTAAAACCAAACTGATTATCCATGGTTGTTAGATACTCTTTAAGCCTATCCATAAGGATTCGCTCAAATACTTTAGAAATCACAATTGCCAGTGCAATTGGCCTATAGTTTTCTGTACCAGTTATTTTACCTGTTTTATCTTTAATTAACGGTACCAGTAAAACTGACATCATGGAATCAGGTAACACACCATGGACTAAAAATCCTGTAAAGCATAAAGCAAGTAACACTGAGATCCTTGGACTAGCATGCTTCAAATGTTCAGAAGTTATGCGATGTGGACCACAAGCTTTATTCTCAGCCAGTTTCTCAATTGTGTACTTGACCTCATCAATTGTAATTCGCCACATGACCAACTTTAAATTCTTTCCTCTCAACACAATTAAAAATATCTCCATAATATTTTCTCCATAAATTAACAATATTCCCCGCCCCAACAACCCCATCAATACTAGTTGGAAGTGGTATTTTACTATTATTGATAGTCTTGACTTCTTTCCAAAATTCATATACATTATTTTGCTGAAAGTTCTTGGCCATTGAGTTTGCCCTTATGGACATCTCGTTCCTTTTTATATACCGTACAGCATATTTAAATTTAGCATTTGCCAACTTCTTTTCCTCAAATTCTGGGCCATACCTAGCCTTACCCATTAAGACCCAGTTTTTAAATGCTGCTCTGGCCCTCAAATGCAGTTTATAGACATATTCATTGCATCCAGCCCTTAAAGAGCAAGTAAGATGAAAATTCTAAGCTTCCTATCACTGTTTATAAGTCCTGTACAACACGTTTAAATCCATCCAAGGTTAAAAAACATTGTCATTTTGTCAAAATATCATTTTAAAAATACCTAAATTCTCAGAGATGCCCAAACGGTTCGCGCGAAGCTGTTCAAAAGATTCAGTTTCCTTAAACCCCACCTTTCGGTAGCATACTGTGTTCTGATTGGTCAACTGACATAGTTTTGATTGGTTGTTCCCAACACAACTTTACAGTAAACAATGCGTTAGCATCTTTTTGGGGGTGAATTATGTCTCATTCCTGTCATCACGAAGCAAACAGTAAAATGAAAAACTTGAACAGTCTCGCTGCTCTTTCTTCTGTGTGGACTTCTGTATGGGGTGGTGTTGGCGCAGTGGATAAGTCTCATGACTTTGGTGTGAGAGACCCGGGTTCGAATCCACTGTTAGACACCTATGTGTCCCTGAGCAAGACACTTAACCCCTAGTTGCTCCAGAGGCGTGTGACCTCTGACATATATATAGCAATTGTAAGACGCTTTGGATAAAAGCGTCAGCTAAATGAATAAATGTAAATGTATTCAAGCCGCACGCTTAAGTTTGAATCTGAATAGCGCGTTCAGCGCGGGGGCGTGGTCACATTAGAAGGGAGACTTGAAAAGCGGACATCACGTTGTTTTCATATGAATTACTTTATCAAAGAACAGCACTTGTTTAGTTTTAAAGTAGACATGTCAAGCTTTCTATAGATATCTCTCTCATGTCTCTTCATTGAGTATTCATGGAGTTATACTTCATTTTAATGACGTGTTTGTAAATGAAGATCAGCGCAGACAAAGGCTGCAGACAGCACACCTTGTTTGTTATCTTTATTTTATAAGTGCAAAAAGTTATGTCTGTATCCAAAAAAAAGTAGACCCTTTACAGATTCGATTGATGTATTGCTCTTATCTGTTAAAACTGAAAGTGTAATTTAAGTTCTTTTCGGGGTTATCAGGGGAAAATGACTCCTAGCGCATATCCGCGTTAATCGACTCCAGAAGGTTAACATATAGTGCTAGCATGACATACTGATAAGATGCTCGGGAGAAAACAAACACATAACATCATAATCATTCTTACAGGTTGTGATTCGGAGATGCTTGTTGCTCCAAATAAAGTTGGTAATGAACCCTCTTTTATGGCCAAACGCTTTGAAAATCCCGTCTTGAACTCACCGAGATTAGAAAAGCAGTCATCAGTGAAATGTTGTGAACACAACAAAAGGGATTTGTTGTACTGCTCCGGTATTGTGGTAAAAAATAATTTTATCCATTGGTTCTTCTGATCTTCATTCTTTGGGAGTGAAAATAAAACAAACTTGCCTTTACAATTAAAAACAAACTGTCTCCTCGACATGATGCTATCACACCAACCAGTTCCCCCTCAAGGGAACTTCGAACTGCGTCCTCTGAAGGGACACTATGGGGGAACACCTCGTCGTGACCCGTGTCTGAAGCATACTTTGAAAAAACGCCAACTCGTTGGCCGCGACAGCGTCTGACGTCACTACCGGCGCGACTATAAATAAGCGTCCGGAGAGCACGTCATTTATCTTCTTCGTCTTCATTTGACTGTTTTGTTTGAAGTGTGCGTCTGAGAAACGACCACGGTAAGAGCGATCTTTACTTTTGTTATCATGGCTTCCACTAGCAAGGCGTTTAGACAGTGCGTGCATCCGTGTCAGCGTTATTTGACACCGGATGACACACACAGTCTTTGCGTTTTTTGTTTGGGCGAAGAGCACGCGCGCGATGTCCTTGAGGGGGCGATCTGCGTGCACTGTGAGCGTTTTTCCATGAAAAAGCTCCGCTCTCGTTTGTCTCTCTTTTTCGAGGAAAGAGGGACAGCCATCTGTCTCCCGCGGCTCAGGACCCGCCGCTGTTGAGGCACGGAGGAGAATGAGCTCGTGGGGATCACAGGTGGACCTCGTTGAAGAGTTTAGAGAGGGACTTTCCCTTTCTCGCTCTTCGGCGGCGGACGAGAATGAACTTCAGGAGGAAGACGTGTTATCATTAACCCTTTCTGATACTGAAGTTAGTGCTCTGCTGGGTTCTACCCAGGAAGAGCAGGAGATGTCTGAGGTTGGCGAAGAAGCTGAGGCTGAGCCTTCTCAATCCTCCTGCCCTGCGTATGAGGAGTTGTTAGAGGTTATGGATCGTGCCACAGCAAAGTTAAATTTGCCATGGAAACGTACAAGCAAAATAACGCCGCGAGGTCGCCTTGATGAGCGTTATTTATCTGACCATAGCCCTCCAGCCCAGATGAGGCCTTCCATTCTTGCCTGATTTACATGCGGAAATCAAGAAAGAATGGAGGAGGCCATTTTCTTCTCGCATCCATCGGTTTCAGCATACGAGTTATGCTAACATCGAGGGCATGCGCGAAAATGGCTATGAGAAGATGCCCCCTGTAGAAGAGACGCTGGCTAGCTATCTCTCTGTGGGGGAAACATCCTCTCTTAAATCTCCCTCTTTGCCATCTAAGCCCCTCCAGGATACATCCCGCTTAAATGGCAAAGCATACGCAGCAGCGGGTCAGGCTGTGGCTTCATTGCACACTATGGCGGTGCTTCAGGCCTATCAGGCTGACCTGCTGAGGGACCTGGATAAAGGCGAGGGCCTTTCAGCTGATCAGGTGGCCGAGCTGCGCCGCACCACAGACCTCTCTCTCCGTGCTACCAAGCAGGCCGCCTCCGCCATGGGTAGGTCTATGGCTGCCATGGTAGTAACGGAGAGACATCTGTGGGTGAACCTGGCAGACATCGGGAAGAAAGAAAGGGGCTTTCTTCTCGATGCTCCGGTCTCGCCTTCTGAGCTTTTCGGTACCTCCGTCGAGATGGTGGTCGAAAAGTTCAGGGAGGCAAGGGCGCGCTCAGCTGCTTTTAAAAACCTTCATTCCACGAAGGTCCAGGTCCGAGCCCGAACAACATAGGGGTCCTGGCCCGTCTCGTTCTGAGGATCAAAGACGGGCGCAGAAGGCTAGTGTCGCGACTCGCGCTCCTCCCCCGCCTATGGGCAGGGGCAAGAGGAATCGTGGGTCGCGAGGAGGTAAGCAGGACCTGAGGGATGTGATTCAGACGAGGCAGCGTTCTCGTCCGAATCAGAGCGATACCTAGAGAAAATGCTTTTTATGTTTAACTTCTGCTCTTTTCCTCCCTTGCCTGAATTCCCCTGCGACCACCAGCTCTCCACCTGATCGAGGTTAGGTGGGGGAGAATTTCTCTCATAACAGTCTCATATGCTGGACCTATGATGTTTTTGGTTGGTTCTATGTTCATAGTAACCACCTTACTGATGGTCTGGACTATAAGGAAGCGCCCTGTGAGCAGGGTCCCACTACAGGAGGATGGGTGAGTATGTAACCCTTTTTCTGTATATACTTATGAGTTGAATTGCTGGTGGTCATATGTCTACTAACTTTCTAAGTGAGTCTCTTTTACAGTGCTCAGTTATGGCATCTACTAACACCCGTCAGCACCGTCCTTCCGGCCTCGTGCTCTGGTATTAGGCGGCCGAGATCACGGGCTTCTGTGGGAGCCTCGCTGATCATCAGAACTGGCACGGCTCTGCAGGAGATTTCATGAATGTTGGCCAGGTCACCCTGAGGGGCCTCCTGACCGCTTATATACACTGTCACATCCAGTTGGAAGGGAGGAGGTGGTAGTTACAGAATTCTTCCTGTTTTTTACTGCCTCAGGTGATGCTCCCCTCGTCCAAAGAGGTTTGTAAGTTTGGAGCTTGCCTCTCCCGTGTGGCTCAGATCTCTGCGATGCTTAGGAACCTGTAGGTACGCACGCTACATTCTGTGTACTTCTTAAAGTGGTAAGTGTGCACGCAAGTCTCTGCACATTTTTCTGAAATCCTGTATGGTAAGGGTTACGCGCTCAGCTTCGTTCCCTTTTTCGAGATGTTTAGACTTTGGTTCCTTTGGCTCCTTTCAGCCGGAGTGCATTTTTGTTTACACTCAAGCATTGCTTCCCTCATCAAGGGATATTTGGGCGGTTCTCGCAGTAGTTTTAACAACGGGCCCCTTTTTCCCAGAAAAGGGTTACGTGTTAGTACGCTACTCTGAATTCAGAGTTCCTCTCATTTGACGGTGTTCTCTGTTTTTTCCCCTTCAGAGTGCCACGGGAACCCCTCCCTAGAACAGTATTTTAAAATCCATACTATGGTAAGTGTGCACGTGTATTCTTTGCGCACTTTCTGAAATCCACTCTGTGGTAAGTTCGCACGCTAAGGCTCTGCGTTCTTTCTAAAAATCCTTTATGGTAAGGGCTTCGCGCGGTTGCTTCGTGCCCTTTCTTGAGTTGGTGTAAAGCCCCGTTCATCTTGGGCGCCACTCCATTCAGGTATCCTTGAATA
Organism: Carassius auratus; assembly: GCF_003368295.1. Classification (NCBI taxonomy): domain Eukaryota; kingdom Metazoa; phylum Chordata; class Actinopteri; order Cypriniformes; family Cyprinidae; genus Carassius; species Carassius auratus. Next base: position 71,608 of record NW_020526300.1, on the reverse strand, counting down.
CCTATCTAGCAGGGTTTTGCTACCAGGGTTCTGTTGAGACAGCTCCTTCGGAAAATTTTGCAAGAGCAAACGGTAGCCCCTGTGTGACAGGCAAGACTTTGTATAATACTGGTTTCTTAGCCGTATCCCTTTAAAGGAATCCTTCCTATTCCAAGCCTTTAAGCTCTACCCCGGGTCGAGGCCCTGATCAATTAAATTGGGTATGTAGCTTAGGCCTTTGGCCGTAAGGGATAGTGTCACAGACAGCTGTCTAAACGTCCTAGGGGCAACTCCCATAGAAATGGTAGAGTTGGTACTTAGTGTTCGCCATGGTCTGGCCTGCGCTCCCCTCAGCATGGCGGCGTGGGTATACTGTTCCCCATAGTGTCCCTTCAGAGGACGCAGTTCGAAGTTCCCTTGAGGGGGAACGTCTCAGGTTACGAATGTAACCATGGTTCCCTGAGAGGGAACGAGACACTGCGTCCTCTAGATCCCTTGCCATGCTTCGGACGCAAGCTTCACGAAGAAGATAAATGACGTGCTCTCCGGTCGCTTATTTATAGTCGCGCCGGTAGTGACGTCAGACGCTGTCGCGGCCAACGAGTTGGCGTTTTTTCAAAGTATGCTTCAGACACGGGTCACGACGAGGTGTTCCCCCATAGTGTCCCTTCAGAGGACGCAGTGTCTCGTTCCCTCTCAGGGAACCATGGTTACATTCGTAACCTGAGACGTTTTGTGTGGGGGGTGGGGCAGGTCAGAGTTTTGTTTCTCCCAAGACGGTAGGCAGAGATTATTATGCAAAGTGTTCCAGTGACGTACATGGAGATGGGCAAATGATTTGAAATCTATAACGACTCGTTTCAGCGATTCAGAGTTGACTCCTTACTTTAGAAGCCAATAACTTTATAAATCGTGTACTTTTTGGTTTAATTACTTTGCACATTGTTTACACTGATGGACAGCTACATCATACACTGTAATACAGGTAATTTTTGAATTTTTGTCCCATCTGTGTGGCTCTTTAAATTATAATTTTTAACCCTTTTTTGACAAAAAAGGTCTACTAGCATTATCCAAACAATCCATCATTTCATCATACATCAGACATCATACAGAGATCATACTTATGCTTAGGATTCTTACAATCTGTGTTATCACACATAATTGTCTCAGTTGGCACTTCCACATTACTCAACCTCTTCTCTGTCATTAGTTTATATCCCAGAAGATCATTTACTGTGAGTCTTGCCCAATCTAATCTTCCATTTTGTTCCAAATTTTCACAAATAGTCATCCCAGGTAAACTTTCAATATTTAACATAACTGAGATTGGTATGTGATCTGTTGAGGCCAGGTCATGCAATATTTCAACTTTGTCTAAGGAATCATGTGCATCTGCTGTACATATACAATAGTCCAGCCAAGATGTTGTATTCCATGCCTCACTGATATATGTATAGCTGTCTGCAGGCAATAATATTTGGTTGGAAAAAGACAACTTACTATCTTGACAAAACCTAATTAGCTGTTGGCCAAACAACGACTTATTATCAGAGATATCAGCATTAATATCCCCCAATATAAATATACTTGTACATGAACTTTCCTTATAAATGCGCTTATGAAAGCAAGCCTATTCATATATTCATCTTCATTATGACTACATTCATATGGATTATACACGTTCAGGATTACAAAGACCTTCTTATTATGCTCCACTTTGATTGCTATACACCAGTCTACCTCTAATCTAATTACACTAATCAGAGGATCGTATTTCTTATGCCAGAGTATGGCCACACCCCCTGGTATCCTGCCACGCAATATTCATTTCATATCACAATGCTTTTGTATCATTTAGTAGACTTGAATAGTGCTAACCAGAAAAAAATACATTTTAAGAGAACATTAAAAAAATCACAGAAGAGAAGGCCCGGTCACCCATAGAGCATAAACGAGTTACAGGAATAGTTAAAAAGCCAGAATCCGATGAACGAAGATTACGCATTGGGGTGTAGACAGTTAAAAGTTCAGAAATTCTGGAAATAAACCATGCAGGGCCTTGTAGGTAAGCATAAGAATTTTAAAATCAATGTGAAAGTCAGTGCAAGGACTCCAAGGCTGGAGAGATGTGCTCACCTGTCCTGAAACTTGTCAGGACTCTGGCAGCTGCGTTTTGAACGAAATCTACCTAAAGTAGATTTCGATATAGTAAAATATAATTTATTGCTGTGATCAAAGCTGAATTTTCAGCATCATTAATCCAGTGTTACATAATCTTTCAGAAATCGTTCTAATATGCTGATTTGCTGCTCAAAAAAACATTTATAATTATTATGAAAAATGTGCTGAAAAATGTGATACCATTCGGTTTTGGGTTAGATTAAAAAATATAAATTAATAGTTTTTCTTCAAGAAGGTTAAATTAAATTGATTTAAATGCCAGTATTTACACATATTACAAAGTGCTTAAATTTAAAACAAATGCTGTTCTTTGATAACGATTCAAATGAAGCATCATTAAAGGTCCCGTTTTTCGCCCTTTTTTGAAGCTTTGATTGTGTTCACAGTGTGCAATATAACATGTGTAAATGTTTCGTGTGTAAAAAAAACACAGTATTTTTCACACAATTTACCTATCTGTATACCACTGTTTTCACTGTCACAAAAATGGGCTGATGTCTTCCTTGTTTTATAAAGTCCCTCCTTCAGAAATACGTAACGAGTTCTGATTAGGCCAATGGTTCCTGTATTGTGATTCGACACCAGCTTAGAGCAGGCTGCCCTCCTGGTAACGTAATTGGACTAGTTTTGAGAAGCAAGTGGGCAGGAGCATGTACAGCATTGCCCTTTGTGTAGTAAGTTACAGACACTGTTAAATGCACCAACTTGTGGTCACTTGTGGTCCATAAACAACGCCTTCTCCAGACAAAGAGGGAACTGCTCCATCTTTCAAGAATAATCTTTTTGCGAATCCGGCATTAAACTGATTGAAATTGAGGAAGTTGTCCTCAGCAAGCTGTCCTCAGCAAAATGTGCAGCACATAGTTTTACATGTGGATAATTAATTAGCTTTGCTCCTTAGCTTTTGCTATTAGTCATTCCTGCTTTTAGCTTTTAGCGTTGTTTTTTAAGTCATCACTGTAAGCGTTCTTTGAGCACGGATCCAGCATGCGTCGTCCTGCACACCTGCTGCTACTTAGCCACAATGAGAAGAAACACCACCTAGTCTCATCAAACTTTACTTCTGTTCTTTTACTTTAGTTTCTTTTCTTTTCCGTTTGAGAGTTTCGTGTTCTGAGTTAAGTTTTAACTTCAACCAGCCCTCACAACTCCGCATCGTCAGCCAGCGCCCAACCACTGGCTTCCCAAGACATAACTTCAGCGACTACTGAACTTCCAGCCAATCTTTAATTTTAACCTCATTAATGAACTCAATTTGAGGGTTAATTAAGTGATTGATGGCTGTTCATGTCTATGCAATTTCACGTATTGCTGTAAACTTGGGATTCCACATTTCCATTCTCTTAAACTCATCCTTTGCTAACTTTCTATCTTCCTGCAACTTGTCTGAATGTGTGTGTGCGTGCGTTTATGTGTTAGATTAGTTTATATGTCTTCGATTTATCTAATAAAGCCTTATTCATATTGAAAAGAGAAGTATCTTGTGTTTTCTGCTTACAAGTTAATGTCTTAAACAGCCGATCTTGTTACTGTGCTAATTAATAGTGTTTTCATTATATTTTGGATGTTGATGTTGATTTGATGTTAAATGGCTCGTTCAGTGAATCACAGGGTATCTCAATGATCAGCCGTGAAAATGTGATTCTGTTCAAATTACCTTTAAAATCTTAAATATTCCCTTTGAGCTAAATTGACCTGTTTCCCTTACACTGTTAAGAAATGCAAGCTCTTTACAACAACATTAAATAAAATGAAATTGTTTATAAGCAGAACTCGGATTGCTTTCATAGGCTATTGAATGAATAAAATCCTTCCTCTCCCATTGAAATTCACTCCCTGGACTCTTCTAACAAAACAGATGTGTATTTCTAGTTTGAAATAGGATAATCATAACAGGGCAAACTTGAATTGTTGCAGCCATTAACACATCAGGTACAAAGTTGTCCCTTTGAGGGCACTGCTCCAGGGACAAGCTGTTGTACCCTTAAAGGTCCTTTTTTTTCTGACAGTGTATTAACAACAATGTAATCTGATCTCATTGCTTTTGTACCTGTCTGTGATTACTGTTGAATCATCATTATTCAGAGCTTTATGTATTGTTTTACTCTATCACAACTCCAAATATATATATATGTGTGTGTGTGTGTGTGTGTGTGTGTGTGTGTGTGTGTGTGTGTGTGGACATGTGTGTGTGTGTGTGTGTGTGCGTGTGTGTGTGTGTGTGTGTGTGTGTGTATACATTAAGAATGTCCGGTGGTCGTTCTTAATGATTTACTGACAGATCCATTCAAAAGAAACGTCTGGTCACTTCAGGAATGAAGCAAGTGATTACTCACACGATACTTTGTGAATGGCTCATTTAACAATTTACTCACTCGATTCGTTCAAAACACAAATATTTTTTAGGAACGAAACAAGCTGATTTTAACATTAAAAATGAATAAAGGGCTGACAAGAACAGACTGCAGATGTCGTCATGTTAATGAATATAACAACATTCTACATCGCAAAGATTGCTGAAAAGAATGAAAACCATTCATCCAGAAGGTGGACAAAAAAGAAACTAAATATATACATACTATATTGAAAGTTATTATTTTAAAATGCAGTGTTTAAGCTGCTAATTCTAAAATTCTTTTCAGTCCCTCTCTCTAGATATCGTCAATAATATAAAATACATTACTGTAATGTTAAACAGGACATTGTCAAAAATGAAGATACATTATTTAAGGTAAAGAAGTTCCATTAACCTTTGTGTACTCTGCAAAAGATATGGGATGTGTCTGAAGATGCTTGATGAGATTCCTGGTGTTTCCCCCTTAAGCTTGAATTCTCTTTAGGCATTCACGGCAGATTGGTTTTCCGTCATTAGGCTTTCCAGTCTCATCAGGTGAAAATCCAAAGTAATTCCATATTTCACTATGTGAGTTGCTCTTTTTCAAGAAATTGTCGCGGTCAAACGTTGTATTTAAATGCACTGTATTCACAGGAACATACCATTGCAAATTAAAATGAAATGAACTGAATCAGATGCTTGTCAGAAAAAAAAAAACACAACACCATGTATGGTATTAAGGAGCGAATACTACACATTTTTTGGCACGTAAATGGCACCACAGAAGGACAACAGGAAGATAAAACGACAATATTGTTTATTTGCAACACAAGTGTTCGAACATTTTAGCAACTGTCCCACAAGCCACATACAACAGTATTTATGGTAGAACCACAATGACGATACTACCATTTTAAAAAAAAAATACAATGGCACCGCTATTACCTATTACCTGCAACCCTAGTGCGTAGTGGTTCTTGAAGCACTAACTCCAGCTGCAGTCCACTCTTTGTGAATTTTCCCCACATTTTTGAATGGGTTTTGTTTCACAATCCTCTCCAGGGTGCAGTTATCCCTATTACTTGTACACTTTTTTCTACCACATATTTTCCTTCCCTTCACCTCTGTTATTAATGTGCTTGGACACAGAGCTCCTGTGAACAGCCAGCCTCTTTTGCAATGACCTTTTGTGTCTTGCCCTCCTTGTGCAATGTGTCAATGGTCATCTTTTGGACAACTGTCTAGTCAGCAGTTTTCCCCATGATTGTGTAGCCTACAGAATTAGACTGAGAGACCATTTAAAGGCCTTTGCAGGTGTTTTAAGTTAATTAGCTGATTAGAGTGTGGCACCAGGTGTCTTCAATATTGAACCTTTTCACGATATTCAAATTTTCTGAGATACTGAATTTGGGATTTTCCTTAGTTGTCAGTTATAATCATCAAAATTAAAAGATATAAACATTTAAATATATCAATCTGTGTGTAATGAATGATTATAATATACAAGTTTCACTTTTTGAATGGCATTAGTGGAATTGTAGCACCTGTAAATTGTAGCAAAACCTCTCCCTTCCCCTTTTGGACGCAGCTTTTTTATAACGGTAATTTTTAAGGAGTAGACTCATTTAAAAGAGTGCATCTACCCCCTCCCAACTAGTATTTCCAAGGTTTATTACAGGGTATATAACAGGGTTTCAGGCGTATCACACAAAACTTTGTCTACTTGCCAAGACACTGAAAATGATAAATTGTGAAAAGATTTTCCATGTTGAGGGATTAATAAGAAAATTAAGTGCATTGTTTGATTTATTTTAAATTTTAATTATTTCTCATCTTATCTCCACCAGCTGCAGTGGTAGAAAGAGTACTGCAAATTTTTATTTAAGTACAAGTACTGTTATATTGCTGAAATAATTACCAATTACAAGTAAAAGTACTGGTGCCAAAACAGTACTTAAGTAAATGTACAAAGTACTCTTCTCCAAAACTACTCAGAGTAGTAGTTACTACTTACTTTTTAGTGAATTTATTACCAAAAAGAAATATATATATATATATATATATATATATATATATATATATATATATATATATATATATATATATATATATACATATATATATTGAATAAAGGGCAGGGTTTTATTGTGGGGCACCTCCATCTCCAGTCTTGCTCATAGCAGATTCACGGTTAGATAGGAGTGGTTAAGAATATCTGCTTATTACATCTGATATCATGCTTCACTGCTTCTGAGTCCTAAAAATCCGCTACATGCCCACCAACACTCCCCTCCCCCCCAATAAAAAAGAAACTGTGCTACTATACACTCACAATGTCATGAAAAACTGAAAAAAAAGAGATGAAATGAGTAGAGGCTTGGACCTGGAAACAGCAGTCCTTCACTTGTAATGATACATCTTCTGATGCAACGCTAGGGCACATCATCAGTGATGTTCCTGATCTCATTGGGTGTTTCAGGTCTTTTGAAACCTCATGACCCAGCTGAGTTTGATCAGGCTTCAGCTTGTGCCCTAGCAGCATCTAACCACGGATCCGCTCTTTTAATCCAGAGCCATTTCGAAGCCTTCTCTGCAGCCTCTGTGCTATTGCTGATAGCCCTTCTCCTTCTCTCTCCTGTGATGCCGAGTGCAGTATAGGCCCCGTAGAGGGAATTCCCCGCGAAGCCTCTGCACTCCACCTCCACAGGTAAGCAGCTTGCCTTCCATCCTTGGTTGTGGCAGTCGTTGACGAGGCCATCATATTTTCCCTCTTCCTTTCATAGGCTTACTCCATTTGGTCTTCCCATGGCACAGTGCGATTCAACATGCCCAGGTTCTTTGTTGCCTCGGATACCAAGACAATGTCAGGTCTCAGGGTGGTCTTAACAATATGCTAGGGGAATCTGAGCTGTCTGCCCAAGGCAACTTTCAGCTGCCAATCCTGTGCAATGTTCAGAATCCCTGCTGTTATCCTGGAAGATCTTTATGGCCTCTCTCCGGCCCTGTTGAAGCTAATGGTTTGCTTGGAAGGCTTTGACCTCCGACAGCTAATGATGCTAACCTGGCTGCTCTCTGCAATTGTTTCCAGCACCTGGTCATGCCACCAGTGATATCGGCCTTCCCCCAAAGTTCTTGGGCAGCAGCTCAAGATTAACTCGAGGGTTCCCTTTCTCTGGCACAGGGCACATGCTGGAGTATCGACCAGACCCCAGGTGTGCAGGTTGGACTGGCTGGGGAGTACTAAGACTGCTCTCCTTGGAGTTAAAAATGACCTGCTCTTATCATCTGATCGTGGTTGTATTGGATCTTAGTGCTGCATTTGACACTATTGACCACAACATTCTTTTCCATAGACTTGAACACTTTGTTGGTATTAATGGAAGTGCATTAGCATGGTTTAAATCATACGTATATGATCGCCATCAATTCATAGCAGTGAATGAAGAGGTATCATATCGATCACAAGTGCAGTATGGAGTACCTCAAGGCTCAGTTCTAGGGCTGCTACTCTTCACGCTTTAAATGTTATCCTTGGGAGATATAATCAGGTAACATGGTGTTAGCTTTCACTGTTATGCTGATGATACTCAGCTCTATATTTCTTTGCGGCCCAGTGAAACACACCAATTTAAACTAATGGAATGCATAGTCGATATAAAAAACTGGATGATGAGTAATTTCTTACTGCTAAATTAAAAAAAAAAACAGTGTTAATTATATGACTTAAAAAACTCTACATGTATTATCATAGAACACTGTCTAAGACTTGATGTCTGCTCTGTAAATTCTTTGTCATCAGTTAAAAACCTAGGTGTGCTATTTGATAGTAATCTTTCCTTAGAAACACAAGTTTCCATCATTTGTAAAACTTCATATTTCCATTTCAAAAATATATCCAAATTATGGCCTATTGTCCCAGTGTCTGGTCTGTGTTTCCCTGGGTGTCCACTAGTGGTCTCACGTCCCCATAGTCACCCCACTGCAAGCACTACATTTCCCACTAGCCTTTGCACACCTGTTAATGCACTCAGCTGTCTCCACTTTCTTCGTTTTCACCTGTCCATATAAACCAGCCTGTCTCTATCTGTTTGATGGGGTCATCCAGTGGCAACACAATGATATTACAGCTAATAAATTGTGCAAAATGTTTATCTTAACAGTCAATTTACAAATAATGCATTCAGATTTGTAGAACCCACAATGTGATGAATCTCCACAAGATTTTTTTACTATGACAAACAATATGAATGCGACAAGAAACTGGTGTCTAAAAAGAATATACAAATTGGCTAGAAACGGCCCTGATTGTAATCCTGTTGTAATGTTTTGTATTTTGAGAGGAAATCATGGTACTAAACAATATTCATCTCTTAATTATGAACCCTTATTTATAAGTAAAATAATGCACATATTTGAAAAAAAAAAGTTTTATTCTGTTTTAATTTTATACATTATGTGTAAGACACATTATACAGATCAAATCTAAACAATATCAAAGTCCTTTTTTCCGCCATCTTGGCAACGCCTCCTGGCAGCTATTTCGGACTAACAAGACCAGGCTCCTATCTGAAAGAATGGACAGAGAGCAGGGCCGGAGTGGGACTCATTTTCAGCCCTGGATTTTCATGCCTTATACCGGCCCACTGGGTTATTTAGATTTTTTTGTACTGGTCTTTTCAATGCCGCATTTAAAAAAATTAAATAAAAAATGCCGCTTTTGCACTTTCTGTTATACTTTTTTTTTCTATTATCTTTTGCTCACATATCTCAAACGATGACTTGTTGCTTTTTTTGAGCAAGGTGCCGCTTTCAGGGAAGTCACAAGCCAATTAACAATTGTGATTCTTTATCTTATTCTTTAAGAAAATAATGTTTATTCTTGTATTATTGTTTATTCTTTAAGAAAATAATGGACAGAATAAGGCATGTTCCTAATATTTGTACTGTATACCATAATGTAGGCCTAAGTCTGCCTTGCAGTTAAAAAGCTATCCGAAATAAAAATATTTTTTTTTTGCTTAACCTATTTATGTTACTATTCTAAAAAGAATTTTAATGTAAAAAAAAAAATGTCATCAGCCTGAGTAAATTGTACTATCATAGAATTGTGACATAATTTAGGTTAAAATACTGTGAAATTAAAACTGGCATGAACTAAAATATTATTGCAACTTTAGCCTTTGGATAAATGATAATGCAATTTTTTTTTCAATTAAAGAAAACATAGAGATTGTGGACTGCTTGCTTGGATTTGTACTTCAATAATGACGTCCAAGTTTAAGAATAGCCTACGCTAGAAGGATTTTATTTTATTTATTTATTATTTTGTAGACCTAATGCATTTTCCCCCTCTCTGTTTAACAGCATTAACTAACAATGAAAGACGTCTTCCCTCAAATAGAGTAAATGTTTTCCTGCCATGCCGGGAATACTCCCGGTGCTCCCGATTAGCCAATCCGGGCCTGGCAGAGAGTCAGAACTGCACTTTCACTGGTCACTGGGACATAAAAACTGCATGTATAGAAACAGCAGTAAAATATGATGAAAATCGCTGAAAAAGTTTGATGACTTTGCCCCAAAATAAGGTTTAAAACTGCTTTTTCCCCACAGGTTATACTTTTACTATGCATGCGCAAGGGTTCACAACACCAACTTCATTTTGAAGTTGTACCAAGCACTTAAACAAATGCTCAATGTCATTTGTTTTATCAGTGTACAGTACAATATTTTTAATAATTATTTTTTTATTTACTCTTCTATGTGGATTACATCTCATCTAGCACACACCACGACTCGCTGTCGCCAAACCATCTCCGCTGTCGCAAAACCTCAATTGTGATCATGCGTCAGTGGAACGAGACGATACGCTTAAATGTTTCCCAGCTTGACTGTTAAAAGCAGATGATTGGCTTTCCAGCGGGAGGGGCTGGACATGTGTATACAAGTGCCATCTTTGCCGTTACGGGTTTTCCTTATATAGTTATATTGAGGATTTAGGAAGTGGCATGTCTCTTATATATCTCTTACAATATTCACCTCTTAATTCTGCACCATTTATTTAATGTAAAATAATACATATATTAGAAATACTTTTATTCTGATTTCATTTTATACATTATTTGTAAGACACATAATGTATAAAATGAATTGTGCAAGGTTTGTTTTTTTGTTTTTTGTCACTGATAGCATAACCAGTAGCCACTATAACATGCATTACCATGTTGTCAGAGGTAATTACTTTAATTTTGGCATTTTTTTGGGTTATGTTTGAATGTATATAGAGAATATCAAAGAGTCTGGTAACTAACTGGTGAGCATTCTCCAACTGAGACTTTGATCTCTCTCTGTCTGTCTCTTTAAGTTTTGTGGCTGAATTATTTATTTAATCAAATGTAGTTATAATTATTTATTTTATTTTTCCTAATTTCCTATTGAGGTCATTTTATACCACTATAGAATAGTGGTATAAATAGAATAAAATTATGACCTTTTTTTTGGACTGTTTATTATTTTCCAGTCATATTATTTATTTATTTATTTATTTGTTCGTTTTTTTATTTAATTATTTGTATGTTGAAATTGCAAGTACGATCACTGGTACCAAGTTCCATACCATTCCAATAAAATGTAAACATTTTGGTCACCAGCATCTGAAGACTAGAAAAGGTTAAAGGCATGTGTCCACCACACATTGTTTTCCTGAAGCTTCTTACATCTATATTTCAGTTTTATATTTATATTGTTTTGCTTATATCATACTGTCATACTATTTAACCATTTTAAATGCAATTTCAGTGTATAATAGCATTTTTTTTTTCTCCTTCAGCTGAACCTCTGGTGCAGGTGGATGGGAAACCCAGCTGTTGTTTCTTCAAGTTCAGTCCAAAACTGATGTTTACCAAGGTCCTGAAAGCCCAGCTGTGGGTTTATCTGCAGCCACTACAGCAAACTTCCACTGTTTACCTGCAGATCCTTCGCCTTAAACCTATCACTGAGCAAGGAAGCAGACACATCCGTATCCGGTCACTCAAAATAGAGCTCAGTTCGCAAGCGGGTCATTGGCAGAGCATTGATTTCAAACATGTGCTGCAGAACTGGTTCAAGCAGCCACACACAAACTGGGGCATTGATATAAATGCCTATGATGAGAGTGGCAATGACCTGGCTGTGACGTCTCTGCGGCCTGGAGAGGAAGGACTGGTAAGGACCCTTAGATCTGTTAGACCAAAAAAAATGCTATACCGGAAACAATAATCATTGTACTACTAAAACATATTTAAAATTTTTAGCTTTATGTCAGTTGAGGTGCATTTGAGACTGATGTTTATAGAGGGTACTTGACCCATCTCTGTATGTCTTCTTCCTCCCGTAATCTCCAGCAGCCATTCCTGGAGGTCAAGGTTCTTGAAACAACCAAGCGCTCACGGAGAAATCTGGGTCTTGACTGTGATGAGCATTCCACAGAATCCCGCTGTTGTCGCTACCCGCTCACAGTGGACTTTGAAGCTTTTGGCTGGGATTGGATCATTGCACCCAAACGTTACAAGGCAAACTACTGTTCAGGCCAGTGTGAGTACATGTTCATGCAGAAGTACCCACATACTCATCTGGTTCAGCATGCCAATCCTAGAGGCTCGGCTGGGCCATGCTGCACACCCACAAAGATGTCGCCGATAAACATGCTGTACTTCAATGATAAACAGCAGATAATCCATGGCAAAATCCCTGGAATGGTGGTGGACCGATGTGGCTGTTCATAGAATTATGTGTTTTGGTTGAGCTAAGGGGAAGTGATGGAAGGAGGGTGTTAGTGATGCAAGTCTCTGCAATTTCCTTATATTTTCTTTACATTCCTTGGAAAGAATACTACATAATGTACATAGATCAAAAACACATATATTGTTTCTTTCATAAATCCTAGTAAAACACTTAGGTCCAGGATCCTAATAAATCCTAATTTCTCACTTTACTATTTGAATTTGAATTGTAGTTTTACCAAATATTTGGTTTATAATATATATATATATATATATATATATATATATATATATATATATATATATATATATATATATATATATATATATATATATATATATATATATATATGTATGTATGTATATATATATATATGCACACACACACAACAAGACATGGTTTCTTTTTTCTTTTCTTTTTCTTTTTTTTTTTTTTTTTTTTTTGAGGCATTGCACTGGGTATTTCTCAGATTCAGGTCGAAAATCTCACTCTACATCAAATATATTTCTCACTCTACATCAAATATATTTCTCATTGTCTGTGATTTTGTTGCTTTATGCAGTATTACACATTCAAAGAAAACTAAAAAAAATATTGATGCTGGAAACTTCACTGGAAAAGAGTTTCAGAATGGAAGATGTATATATAACACTATAAAAAACACTTGTGGAGTTTTAGTGTTTATCTGTCATTTAGGAATGTATACTATTAGTATATATTTTTTAATTATTATTTGCATATACATCTTTCAGTTGTGAGAAAGATTTTGACATTGAGTCCAAAGTGTTTAAGCCAGCATACTAAGACTTATTCTAGGTTCCATACATGCATTTCATTGTACTTTAAAGCTAATATTATGCATTAAAGAAATCATGGCAGGAGACAAATGAACCCCGCACCCTCCACTAAAGCTGCTTCCATTATGTTGCAACATTCCAAATAGTCTAGGCACCCTTTCATGACTTCTTTGATCCTCTTTTTACTCATGAAAATGACAAAGGAAAAGAAAGGAAGACATTTTCATTCTACAACTTTTAGGCAGAAAAGGAACATAACCAATTATTTTAGACACAGGAATTTATGATGTAGTACTGTTCATGTGTTTCAGCATCTGTGATCGACAAAATCATCATAACAAAAAAATAAATGACAAAAATAAATTATTTATTGAAAAATAAAGTGAAAAGAGTGCCTCTCTCTCACACACACACACAGTAAATTAATTGTAATTTGTGTAAAAATAATGTATCCTATGAACTTTAATTTTACGTGTTATTTTCAGAAATGTCTTTGCTTACATAAACTACCAATAAATCAGTGTCAAGGTAAACCAAAATAAAACATGTTCATGGCTATATGCAATTGTACTGAATCCAAAAGAGTTTTTAGCTGAACTGAATACAGTAATATATAGGTCACTATGTTTGCACATGTATTTACATGAATAAAAAGAACAGATGTCACAGTGGATCACAACAGTACCATATCCTTTGTAAAAAAGACACTTGTCTGCAATTCAGAGAAAATTTATTTCATTTAACTTAACTAGTTGTATTTAATCAAACACCATTCCCTGTCCTTTTCCAAACTTAAATGATACAGTAAACTTTGGGAGTGCTGAAAAAGCAAAGGATGGAGAGGGGGAGTTGTGCAGTAGAATATATATTTTTTTCTATTCATCAAATATGTCCCTTTGTTGAAAACAAAAGCACTATAATGTTGGATAAAAGAGGAGCCTTCTTATACTAAATCCAAGTAACACACACACACACACACACAGACACACATATATAAAATCACAAAAGACAAAAAGGATGGCAGTGGGATGGTGCTGAAGGGTATAAACGATTATTATGGGCACTCTATACCAACAACAAATTTTGCACTATGGGAAGTAAATAGCAAGAGGAATTTTTATTTCCATTTCTATTTGACCTTTTCAAGCACAATAATGTGCAGATGGATTTTAATAGCTAAATGATGTCTAATGAATTTACAGAAGGTATAGTCCATCCACCATATCTGTCTTTATGCCTTTGAAAACCTTCTGATGAAGCAGAAACCGGTTGTTGGCCCAATCTAAATCATATCACATCAAAAAATTTAAAACTGGCCGATGCCTGAAGTTTTAAATGGTTGTTTTGCAATTCTATCAAATCCACAAACCTGAACTCTATAAAGCCTTAACATTCTAGATAGCATCTGATTTGAAAGTCAAGTTTTGGCAAGTATAGTTTGTGGCTTGTAAAAAGTGGCTGTGCACCATGAGAATGCAGAATATAAAGGACTGGAAATACTAAGATTAACTAGCAATGAACATAAGGTTTACAGCAGAAACAAAGTTATATGGGCCAAAATAAATTAACTCTATTGAAAACTAAATCAGTCACAATATAAGTAAAAGCTACCTCATCAACAGTTTGAAACCTTGCTATGAAATAAAAATTGACAAATTTTTATAAATCCTAAATTTTTATGGTCAAAATACAAATGCATGTAATTGCATCATAGAAGTTTTATTATTGCCATTTCAGTTCTGTCATTTTTTGTAGAACATTATTACTTGAATGATTTACAAGTCTTCTAAAATGCCACAGGGTCTCTATATCAAGGTCCTTTAAGGACAGAAAAAATGGAAAGTATGATTTGCAGATCATAAGTCATCAACCTGTTAAGTTGTACAGTTCAAAACTTCTGCATAATGTAATGTTCTCAATGTTTTGTCATACAATATGTGGAGAAATAATAATTGTGATTTGTAAATGTGAAAAAAAATCCAAATGAAAACATTCTACATTTTATAGTGTTGACAGATTTTCTGCTTTGAAGATTTACCTACTTTTTTTAGTCATGTTCAGCCACTCTTGTTATGTAGAGAAATTATGAAGTAGTTTGGTTTTCATCCAAATAAGAAAACCTCATCATTCCTGTCCTTTTTTTAATGCTTTGTACAATAAATACTTTATTTAGAATACAAAATGACTGCCCCTTTCTTAATACACTGTTTTGACTGACTATGTCAATAAAAGTTGTTTCAGATAGTTTTTGTTTTTGTTTAGTTTTTTTTTTTTTTTTTTTTTTTGTTCAAGTGGAGCTTGCATGGTCTTGCTATAAATTGTTCTGCTACATCGTGACAGGCAGACATAACTGCTGGACCATTGTAGCATTGAATGCAAGTGGTCAGTATTGCATTTATGTAATGCCTGTTTGATCATTTTCAAGAGCGATCTGGCATCTAATCGACTGGCTGGAGTAAAATTAAGGAGTTCCTATAATGGAAAGCCACTGTGCAAATAACGTGTTGCCACAGACACCTGCTTTTTTGCTGACATTCCTTAATTGACTATTAAGTCTATTCAACTATCATCAAAAAATTATGTCCTATTTAATGTCGTGGTGTGTGTATTTTGCATTTTGGGGATTGTCAAGTGTTTTGTTTTAATTTTATTTTTTTTATTTGTATTTTTTCAACAAATTTACCAATAAGATGCAAAAGCTCAATAAAGTTGCCTTTGGCAGAATTCTCCTTTTTCATGTGACTTCTTTGTGCAATTGTCAGGCAGACAATTCAGCAATTGTTTGCATGTATTTCCTATTTCCTATTACAACTTTTATTCACTCAAGGGCCATCCATTTTGTTTTGTGTGTAGACATCTTTCATGCCCATTAGGCACTCTCTTTTTGTGATGTGATTTTGTGATTTGAGAGATGTCTTCACACAAAACAAAATATTCTAGCCAATTTTAGTCCTTGTACCACTTTGCAGTTAAAAAGTTGTACATGTACCAGGATATTGCCATAATATTTCCTTAGGAGAGCAAGTACTGTTGGCTGACATATACTGTATAAGGACAGTCAAATGTGTTGTTGGTGAGGGGGCTGAAAGCTGTGCCACTCAGTTTATTACAAATAGTTACTGCCATTTGTTCTGCCCAGGGGATAACAAAGAGCAGATCTTCCTTTCAATCTGTAATTTCAGATTCCAGCAGCTGTTGACTTGTGTTATTGCCCTCCTCTGAGCTTTTCAAAGATGTATCTGAAGTTTAATGCTCTTTGCTTGTTATTAGCTATGCTCCATTGTGATTGCTGTTGATGACTAATATGCGCCATCCCTGAGCACAGCCTAAATTACTCCTCCCCCATCAAGGCCATTGTTTGTAGGCACATTAAAGGTACAATTTTTAAGATATTTGCAGTAAAATATCCAAAAACCACTAGACTAGTGTTCTATATTTTGTCCAGCTGATTACTAACAATATCTCTAATGTTTTGAACTACTTGTAAATCATGAGAAAATTCCAATTCTAAATAGTGACACGGGACAGCGCAGTCGCCTGTCAGCGACGTTACATGTCATGGACAAATGCGGAAGTAGTGTCTAGCATCCAGCAAACCACTAGCTTGCTTCAAGCAGTTCCTTATTTACCTCTTCTTGCACATTTTATGGTGGATTGTGTTACTTATTTATGGAACCGTCTGCCACTGGTTCTGTCGACAAGGACAGCTCCCGTAAACGTAAGCGTATGGGCCAACCAAACGACACAAGAATAGTTTTGGACAAAAGGGGGGAAAGAGCGAGGATCAATATCGGTGTTGTATTTAAAAAATCCGTAGTAAACATTACTCAGGTCTAATTCAGTATAATAAAATTATGACATCAAACACAACATTTATAAAACTTGACCTCATCCATTAAATCAATGATTTATCTGTCCATCTGACTGATGGTCGTCAGCGGTTGGTTAGACAACAAATCCCATCATTCCACACTCCTTCTTAGCGCCATCAAACCACGTGATTGTTATTGTTTTGGCAGTGCGTCCTCTAGTGGCAGGTCCTACAACCTGTACCTTTTAAATATACACATTTTAATCATTCATAACCATTCATTCACAGACATTCATAAAATAACATAAAATAAAATAAAAAAATATTAATTAATTAATTCATTCATTCATTCATTCAATCAATCAATCAATCATTCATTCATTCATTCATTCATTCATTCATTCCTTGGAGATGCTGTTCCGGTGCTATTCTCCCCCTTCCGATTGTAATGGTCCTGAATAGTAATCTGACCAATTATGGAGTCTCTAGGACCAACTCTACAGCACCACCACCGATTCAAAAATATACTTTTCATTTGGTTATAACTTTGGAACACTATGTCCTAGAAAACAAAGTTAATCTGTAAATCCTTATTAATCTACTCATGCTGATTACATTCAGTATTACATCCTTCAAATTTGGCCCACTTCTCACCAAAACGGGCCTCATTGACCGCAAACAAATGATTGAACAGAATATCTTTACCTCTGTTCAAAAGTTTTGATAAAACATGTTGACCCAAATTTGGATGAGAGGCTGTACATCAGCAACACTTAGGTCTTGGCCTGCCTTATCAGCAGTATGATCTGAGGATACATGTCAAATTTGGGAACGGCACCATAAACAGGTAATGAGAACTGAAAAATGGAGCAAAATTCTGTATAATTTATCATCAATATGAAAAACAATATAGCAAAAAAGTTTCAAAACTGTGCCATTTAGCAGTGTGCCAAAATATTGAAAGCACATATAGGCACATAATTTCCATAATGACCAATGAAATCTTCCAAAAGCAGCAAAAATGAGTGTTACGGTCACAAACAAGCAGAGACAATAAAATTCAGGTGTGCACAATCTAATAACAACACTGGTGCAAAATGGTTCAAGGCAAGGCATCCCAGTGCTGGGACCTGTTCTTCACTAACTCAGTTAGCTGGATTTAATAATGGACGATTTGGCATGATCTTGGATTGGTTGGTTTTTCAAAGCTCATCCCGGAGTTGCTGTCATAGCATCAGGGGCCCATTGCACAAAAGTAGAATTAAGACATCCAGGATAAATGACTGAGCTGAGCTCAATGAAGCCAAAACAAATGCGTCCAGGCTTAATTGGCTGCACAAAGACCAAGCCAGGATGAGCAGACACTGATTCATCAAGCCAGGTGAAACCAATCCTAGATAGGTGCGCGCTCATGGCTCACTCAAATATACCAGCCACCGATCACAGATTCACTGATTCACCATGGCAACTAGAGCAGCGTACTTTTCCTCGTCTGAGAGACACTGAAAACGTGTGGCAAAGTATTGCACCTCCTGAATGCGTAAGTAGTGCACAATTACACACTCACCGCTCCGCTGAAACATCACAATTACAATCCAAATAGTTAATTCACATCTTCAAAAATGTAGTTGTACTATGATAATGTAATGGTTGAATATTTTACTGGAATGGACTGCAGATATGAGTGAAATTGTGTGAAGTAACTCCATCACACTGTATAAGGCTTTGATAAATTATTATCAAAGCCTTACAGTATTCCTACAGTAGCTCACTAATATGGTTTAATCTTAGCCGTTGTACTCTGCTTCTTTTGTTGTCCACCAATTTTTCTGTGTGTTCTCCTGCTTTTATTAATGTAAAGCTGCTTTGAAACAATTGTGAAAATTTATGAAAATAATAATAATAACCACTTTTTACATCATGGCTGTGTCAAAAATATCACTGTGTATGAGGTAGTAATGATGAGATTTTGTGTTGACATGAATTCTCTGGTGTGTTGCTGGGAGATGGCTGCCAGTCTTTTCTCCTGACACCTTTCACAGACCCCCAGGAAGCACAGCAGGCCTACAACCATGCCCATGCCAGGACTAGGGCCAGAGTTGAAATGACCTTTGTCCTCCTGAAGACACGCTTTCTCTACCTTCACAAATCAAGGGTCAGCCCTGTGAGGACCTGTGACATTACAGTGGCTTGTGATGTTCTCCACAATGTGGCCTTCCTGAGGATGGAGAGGGCCCCCAGATTTGGATTGCCACCAGCCACCAGCCATGGACTGGGACAGTCCGGCAATCTTCCCTCCTCCTGAGGGACCAATATGTGTTGAATTAGTTTAGTTAGTATGTGTGCTTTAAATTTTGGTCCAATATGACCTGCGGTGGCAGAGGAATTTGGGTTTTTTGAAAATCATAACGCTTTCACAATCCATTTCTTCGGGTTTGTAAACTCATGGATTTGTGGCCCCACCCCCACCGGCAGTTCAAACATGCCACCGGTTTAGGCGTGGGATGCAGTTTATTGTGTTTATTAAACATAATTTTTTATAGTAGCCTATGACACCATGATCTGCACTCACAAAATAAACTTATATAATAGCATTATAAAATACAAACAATATCTGCAACTTATAAAATAGCGTTTACTTTACATTAATCACCAATAGGATAAGAAACTGCCGCCTGTGTTTTATAGCCAGAAATAAACACTAAAAAGAAGAATAGAAAATTCCCTAAATTTTTTCTTTAAAAAACAATAGTTTTGAGAGAAGAAGGTAAAAAGCAATACAAAATAAATAATGTACCAGTTATGTTGTCATTCCTTTGCTCTCTAACTAAATGCAATGTTAAAATAGGCCTAGTTATTTGAAGGGGTCATATGATGTTGCTAAAAAGAACATTATTTTGTGTATTTGGTGTATGTGTTCATGTGGTTTAGGTTAAAAAAATAATAATTATTGTTTCTCCTCTATGTCTCGCCTTTCTGAAATGTGTTATTTTTTACAAAGCTCTTATAAAGCTGCAATGTCTTTCGCTTTTACACCATGTGACGAAGACGTGCTCTCCTCAGCAGCCTCCGATTCTGAGGGTTTTTTGGGTGAAGTGTGCAGTTCTCTCCCTCCAAGCAGATAGGAGAAATGTACCTCCCCATCTTACAGTTTATGTGGCTATGCCGGCAGTAGAAGAAATTCTCTTGGCACATCTCACACCTAACTATGCTCTATCTTAGAAGTCACACACCCAGTTGCCATCCAAGCTGTGTAGAATAGGCTCTATGCACATGTATGTCCGCGTTCGACGCAAGGCTGCTCTTTTGTTTCCGGTTGGAGAGGTTTGAAGCGGAGGAAACGCGATTATGGCAGAGTCATCGAATTTTACTCAGGGTTTGCTGGAGTTGCCCAAATTTACAATCAATGATGTGCGAAGAATTGTAAGGATGTGCAGTACAACGCCACAGAGCAAACTTGAGAAAGGTTTCAAGTTTATGGGCCCTATTTTAACGATCTGAAACGCAAGTGTCAAAGCGCGAAGCGCAAGTAACTTTGTGGGCGGGTCTCGGCGCTGTTGCTATTTTCCCGGCGGGATAAATGGCTCTTGCGCCCGGCGCAAATCTAAAATGGGTTGGTCTGAAGTAGCTTCATTATTCATAGGTGTGGTTTGGGCGTAACGTGAAATAAACCAATCAGAGCGTCATCCAACATTCCCTTTAAAAGCAGGTGCGCAAGTTCCATTATGGATTGCTATTATTATGGCGTATTTACCAGGCGCACGCCAGGAGCGGTTCACAGCCGAGGAGACTGATGTTCTTGTAAGAGCAATGAAAGACAGAGAAGGTGTGTTGTATGGGGATGGGAGAAACCCACCCAAAATAGCGTCGGTTAAACAGGCGTGGGAGGAAATAGCCACAATTGTTTCATCGATTTTTTTTTTCCTGGTTCTTGACGGACAAACCAATTTGTCAGATGTCCTTATATACATATATGACCTCAAACAGGTCTGATCCTTAATTACTACAATTAGCCTGAATAATTTGTAAGCTAGATTTATGCCTATTTTTTCACATCTTCGTGGCACACCACAATGATTTCCGTCATCTCATGTGTTAATATTTTTTTTAAGCGTAACAATTTATGATTTGCAAAAATAACTGTTGCATCTGTGTAGATTACATGAGCAAAGTGTATGCGCGTTGTGCACGCTATACATTATGGTCAAGCATGCGCCCTTAAAATAGCATAATAAACAATGCGCAACGCGCCACTGACTTTAGACTAGGTTTTTTCTGGTCAGTGGCGCAATTGTTTAATGGAACAGCAAAATAGCACCAGGGATCGTTTGCGCCGGAACACGCCTCCTTTTTTGCGCTGAACCGCCCAGGGAGCGCAAGTTCATTCACTAGTTTAGCGACGTGCTTCTGTGGAGGGAAAAGCGCGCTTTGCGCAGGTGCAAAATAGGAATGACACATGCGTCGGTGTACAAAGTCAATTGCGCTGGGTGCAAGATAGGGCCCTATGTGTCTTTTTATCTCTGCAATTATGAAGGTAAATTCTGCTAGCCTGAACCGCCTGAAATGAACGGCTAATAGCTAGTATTTTTTACGATCCGTCCAGCAGCAGGTTAGTCATGTTAGTATAACTGTTTGACATTTAATGTGTTTGTAATTTTGTCTGAAAGTGTCAGGTAAAAGCAGGGCCACAAATGAGATCTCAGTTAAAGCTCACTGCTACCGCTCTGAGGAAAGCAGACTCCACACCAGCTGAGAGTAGGAGTAGTTCAAGCTTAAAAGTGATGTTCAAAGTTCAATTGGACATGTTCAGTCCAGTTCAGTTTTTACTTTTCCAGTGTTACCACTGTTTAGCTTGTATAACCACAGCTGTTATCTTAGCTAGTATGGATGATTATTATACAAAATAAGAATAAAAAATGTAATGCAGTTCTACCAACGACAGATGAATAGCACTGCATTATCACTGCAAATGATAGATGAAACAGTGCTAATGGAGATACACTACGACAAAGTTGGTTTAATAATCGCACATTCAGACTTTTTGTCAATAGCTTTCCAACTGTTGATGCAAAAGAGTTAATATCATTGACAATTATTGATTCCCTGATAATGTTATTCCAGATCTTCACTATTATAAGCCCTACAGTGGTGAGCTGCCAGACCAATCAACACTCGACCCTAAAGCTGTCTATGCTGACTTCAAACCAGGATCTCTTCCCCTTATCTGCACAATGAATCTCTCACCTGAAAAGACACTCGTGGAGTCAATTTTCGGTAAGGTACATGCTGGCAGTATCCTATCATATCAGCATCCACCACCTACACCTGATGGTTTTATCACCCATTAGGATGCACCCCATTCCCAAAAGTGCCACCAGAGGGCTACCAGATAAAGCCAACAGACTGTACATATGTGCCAATGAAGCAACCAGATGTCAAAGTGCAGGACCTAAGTGGCATTCACTGAGGAAAGAGAGGGTGACTGCTTCAAATTTTAGGGAGGTTAGCCATGTTAGAGGTCCAAGTGCTGCAGAAAACCTAGCTGAGACGATCATCCGAGGGACACGGCAAACAACACACATGAAGAGGGGACTGGATATGGAGGCAGGTGCCTTAAAGGACTATGCAACTCTCTGAACTTAAGGAAATGTGGACTGGTGATTCATCCAGATGCACCTTGGCTGGGTGCGTCACCTGATGGGCTGGTATTTGACCCGCTTGAGAGACCATAATTCTGCTTGGTTGAGATAAAATGCCCAAATGCACTAAGCAACGTTGACTGCAGGTACCTCAGAGTTGATCATGGAACATATAAATTAAAGGAAAGCATGCTTATTATTGGCAAGTGCAGGGGTAATTGCTTATGACGGGTATGGAATGGTGTGACTTTGTTGTCTGTGCCCATGATGACATGTTTGTGCAGCTCATTTACAGAGACACTTCTTTGTTAAGCTCCCTGAAACAGAGGTGTGATATGTTTTTCTTTTTTACTTATCTCCCAAAATACCTCTCTATGCACAAGTAACTAAAGAGGCACAGTGCTGAGGAAATTAACTGATACATGATTTTACAAACGTGATTTTATTTTGTCTTGTCATCAAAATGTAATTAAAATGTTTCACAATTCTATATTTGTTGACAATTTAATTTCAAATTATTTACAGTGAATAAGGACTCAATCTAAAGTTAAAACCAAAATGATTATTTCATGTGATTATACAGTAATAAAAAACATTGGACCCACTTTATATTAAGTGGCCTTACTATGTACTTACATTTTAATTTATAATTAGTACAATGTACTTATTGTGTACATACATGTTTTTACATTGTACTTATATTTAAAAAAACGACATGTAATTACATCTGTATTTAATTTCTGTAATTACATTTATAATTACACTGTTGGCCCATACTTTACACCTTAACACACCCTTAAACTTACTCATACCTCCAACCCTCTCCCTAACCTTACCCCTATCCCACCTCAATAGCAGCAAAAGTGTTTTACAATACAATATGAACACAATAAGTACATTGTACTTATTTTTTTATGTAAGTACATAGTAGTTAAGGCCACTTAATATAAAGTGGGACCGAAACATTTTTGCCCATCTAATTCTGCTTCTTCAGCATTAGCAATTGCCCAGGCTTTAAAACTGCAGTAGGTAACTTTTGTAAAAATATATTGTTTACATATTTGTTAAACCTGTCATTATGTCCTGACAGTAGAATATGAGACAGATAATCTGTGAAAAAATCAAGCTCCTCTGGCTCCTCCCAGTGGTCCTATTGCCATTTGCAGAAATTCATCCGCTCCCGGTAAGAAACAACCAATCAGAGCTGCGGTCCGTAACTTTGTTTGTGTTCAAAATGTAGAAAAATGTTAATAATAAGCGAGTAAACCATTAATCCATTTTCCAAACCGTGTTTTTAGCTTGTCCTGAATCACTAGGGTGCACCTATAATAAGTGTTTATATTCGGACTACTTTAGATAGCTTCGGGGGTACCGCGGCGTAACCCAGTACCTTTGTGATTCTTCATAGACATAAACAGAGAGAAGTATTCCGGCTACGATATTCTTCCGCAAGACGCAAGCAGTTCTGTTTATTAACCGCTAAAGCGTCAAAAGTTACCTACCGCAGCTTTAACTAAGGGCCCGTTTTGGTAGTTAACCAAGAGGCAGGCTACTGTGTACAGTTGATTGATGCTTCCTGTGAGAGAAAGAGGTATTGCTGTACTGAATATCTTGTGCTCCTTCGCCCTTCGAATGAGGCGCTCAACATGGACTCTGAGTCTTGCAATAGACTGTGTCCTCTGACCTCTGGCCCAGACAGTTGTGCTCTCTTTGACAGGAAGGTAGGTATGTGGACTTTGCAGGGAACACAGTCTTCCACAAGGAAACCCTTATCCACCATTACAGCCATTGTTGGTTTTAGATGAGACACAATACCAGACTGCTTCAGAATCTCTCTATCACTCTCACTCTCACCATCCCAATCAACCCTTTGAAAGTGCAGTGAGATTTGTAGTTGGAGAAAACCTCGCTCTGAAGGAGAAGAGAGTGTGGTGTTTGGCAGCGCAGTTCAGACCAATCTAAAATCACTTGTGTATCTGAGTAAGATGGAAAAACATCTGGCACGTGAGCTTTGACAGTCTCCTCATCCATCCAAATGCCAACAGCTCCAAGCACAGTGTAGAGAAAGTTAGCCCATGTGTTGATAATTCGGCTTACAGTTGATTGGTGGATTCTGAATCTGTGGGCCAGATCCTTCTGCACCAGACCCAATGACAGTGACAGATATGTCATGACCAGAAAAAACTAAAAAAAATGGGTTGAAGAGACTGTGAAAAGAAGAAAATATTTTATTACTATTACACAAACACCATTGCTGGCACAGAAAGTTTTATTGTAAAACGAAAAGATATCTTAATCATATTAAATGTTTCAGAATACATGTACCATTGCATTGACAGCATGAGGGACCTCATCTGTCCTGGCTGCAGTCCCTGCTCTTGTCACGCACACAATCTTGCCTGTTGCTGGCTCTATCTGCCTCCAAAAGGGGATTGGCAAGCGCAATTTGCACAAGTGCTTACTATTGGTCAATGCTGCAGTGCATTTCTGGTCAGGTGAAATTATTATGTGAATGAATGTTCATGGAACTTCTAAGTCAGCTTACCTTGTGTAAAACCTAATGTCATCATCGGAGGCAGCAAACCGCTCCAAACAGAACTTGGTGCTGATGGTTATCTCCTCAATTAGTTTTTGCAGCCTCGCTATTTGATCTTCATTGTGGTCCACGGACAAATCCAGGGCAGCAGGATCAGCACTGGAGCAGTAGTCGTGGTCTGAATATTCCACACCCATAGAGGGGGCTTTGGTATGCAGTGTGTCTGTGTTTGGTCGCTCTACCCTTTCCCAAACTCCGGTCCTTGGGTCTGGAAAACAGAAGTTGTTCCAATGAAAAAGCAACGGGACAGTTCCATTCTTCAGATGTCTGCGGCCGGCCAGGTCTGGACTTTGGAAGTGTCAGCTACACACTCTTGTCTGATTTGTAACTGTAAAATGGTCTGTCTCTAAAGAAAAGGACAAATCTTTTTGATGACCCGATTTCTCAGAATGAGATGATTGAATATATTTTAATTATTAACCTGTATAAAACAATTGAATCACAATACAGCACTGTAAACCATCATTTTTTACAACCCCATGACAATCACAATAACTAGATTGTGATTGAATTTGTGATAGAATTTGTCCTGATAATATTCTATTTAATTACTGAACATTTTCTTTTTAAAAATACAAATGACAAGTCTTGACCTCTAGCATTCACTACCTGAAAAAGGGCTACATCACAGTCCCCCCAAAACAGGCCTTACATAAATAGAAACAGTCAAAAATTAGTGTGTGCTGATGTGTTAAATTTTAGTAAATTTTGCAAAGCTTTCTGATAAGAAACACCATGAGGGGATTCAGGCTGATGCTTTTTCTTTGCACCCTCTTTGCTTAATTGCATTTGATCTGTGACTGAGGCATTTGATGGCACCAGGGTTGATTCTCGGAATGAACCTGCGAGCACAAGAGAGAGAGAAAACTTTCAGTAACACTTTCCATGAACCCCATATTTATAATACATTATAAATATAAAGTTATTCTTAAAGCATTAAAATGAATGCATAATGCATTATAAAACACTTATGATATGTTGTGTCATCTCATGAATAATCATAACAACAATTAAATATATGAATACTTTTTGTATTTGTGGTCATAACTTTTAACACACAAAGAATATATTAAATCTATTACATTCACTTATATATAAGGTTACATTTTATTTTGATGGTCCCCTTATAGTCTGTTAACTATAAGCAACTTTGCAACTATATGTTAACTAACTCTCATTAGAGTATTAGTAGGATTAGGTTAAGGCTAGGGTAGGTAGAATGATGATGTACTTGCAAAAGTCAGTTTGTCTGATCATCAGAACAATCAAACTGATATTACAATAAAATTTGTTAAAAACAAATGTGTCATCTCCGTTCAGTTTAAATAGTGTCTGTGCATTATCATTTACAAGTCAATGATATCGCTGTAGATGAAGTGACCCCAACTAAGCAAGCCAGAGGCGACAGCAGCAAGGAACCGAAACTCCATCGGTGACAGAATGGAGAAAAAAACCTTGGAAGAAACCAGGCTCAGTTGGGGGGCCAGTTCTCCTCTGACCAGACGAAACCAGTAGTTCAATTCCAGGCTGCAGCAAAGGCAGATTGTGCAGAAGAATCATCTGTTTCCTGTGGTCTTGTCCTGGTGGTCCTCTGAGACGAGGTTTTTACAGGGGATCTGTATCTGGGGCTCTAGTTGTCCTGGTCTCCGCTGTCTTTCAGGGCTGTAGAGGTCCTTTCTAGGTGCTGATCCACCATCTGGTCTGGATACGTACTGGATCCGGGCGACTGCAGTGACCCTCTGATCTGGATACAGACTGGATCTGGTGGCCACGGTGACCTCGGAACAAGAGAGAAACAGACTAATATTAGCGTAGATGCCATTCTTCTAATGATGTAGCAAGTACATAGGGTGTTATGTGAAGTGTTTCCGGTTCCGGTTCACCTAATTAGTGCAGCCTAAAAATCCTTTTGGATTTGGATATTAAAAGCATATTAGTATGTTATGTGTATGCCAGGTTAAAGAGATGGGTCTTTAATCTAGATTTAAATTGCTAGAGTGTGTCTGCCTCCCGAACAATGTTAGGTAGGTCATTCCAGAGTTTAGGCGCCAAATAGGAAAAGGACCTGCCGCCCGCAATTGATTTTGAAATTCTAGGTATTATCAAATTGAGTTTTGAGAACGTAGCGGACGTAGAGGAGTATAATGTAAAAGGAGCTCATTCAAATACTGAGGTGCTAAACAATTCAGGGCTTTGTAAGTAATAAGCAGTATTTTAAAATCTATACGATGTTGTCAGGGATCTGCAAGAAATGGGACCCAAATGCAGAATGAGCAGACAAGGGTATTTTATTAACAAGACGAAGACTGGAACAGCTGGGGAATTTGCAGTGAAACAGTTCAAACAGATGGGCTGGGCAGACAACAATACAGGCAGGAGGGATGACCACTGAGACAGTCCAAGATGACCACAGGCCCAAGCACAGAGTAGGCAGCTCCAGAGGAAGGGCCAGGTAGACACAGGAAACTCGTAGCTTCAAGTGAAACTGCAACGTCACCAGACTAGTCGCCAGGTAGAGACTCACAAGACCAGAGACTTGACACGTGAGAGAGGTGAGCTGCTTCCAGGCAGTGGGGTACAGTGGTCAGGAAATCTGAGTGGGGCCAAGACAGGACAATACACAAAAACAAGACTCAAAACGACACAGACAATTGAAGACAAAATTAGAACAAAGCAAAAGAAAACCAAAACTATAATCCAAGAGTAAGAACAAAACTCAATCCAAAACTGGAATCACTTAAGCAAGAATAAATGAAAGTTTAAATCGAATGAGAAAAAAACTAGATTAGAATACACAAAAAGAATTCCTTTTCTTTTAAACTAGACAAAGCTAAAGACCAAAAAGGATATAAACAACTAGATAAGAGATCAAAATAATTATCAAGCTCAAAGGGATAAATTCTAGGCTAAGAGATGGGTAAACACCAAAACAAACCAGCAGAGACACAAGGAAAGAAACCCCAATATATAGGAAAGTACACATGAGGATCAGGTGAAAACAATCAAGCAGACAAGGGCTAAACAAGGGGGCGTGACCAGGGGTAACAAGGAGGTGGGACAAGGGGAGCACGTGGCAGACACAAACAAAGACAGAACCATGTGCTTAGACACAAAACAAACAGAGAAACATGGAACAGAGACAAGATGGACAGGGCTGTCAGGGCAGGATCCTGACAGATGTTTGATAGGGAGCCAGTGCAGCGATAACAGGACCAGGCTAATATGGTCATAATTCCTGGTTCTAGTAAGAACTCTTGCTGCTGCATTTTGGACTAGCTGTAGTTTGTTTACTAAGCGTGCAGAGCAACCACCCAATAAAGCATTACAATAATCTAACCTTGAAGTCATAAATGCATGGATTAACATTTCTGCATTTGACATTGAGAGCATAGGCCGTAATTTAGATATATTTTTGAGATGGAAAAATTCAGTTTTACAAATGCTAGAAACGTGGCTTTCTAAGGAAAGATTGCGATCAAATAGCACACCTAGGTTCTTAACTGATGACGAAGAATTGACAGAGCAACCATCAAGTCTTAGACAGTGTTCTAGGTTATTATGAGCAGAGTGTTTAGGTCCTATGATTAACACCTCTGTTTTTTCTGAATTTAGCAGTAAGAAATTACTCGTCATCCAATTTTTTATATCGACTATGCATTCCATTAGTTTTTCAAATTGGTGTGTTTCACCGGGCCGCGAAGAAATATAGAGCTGAGTATCATTAGCATAACAGTGAAAGCTAACACCATGTTTCCTAATGATATCTCCCAAGGGTAACATATAAAGCGTGAAGAGTAGCGGCCCTAGTACTGAGCCTTGAGGTACTCCATACTGCACTTGTGATCGATATGATACATCGTCATTCACTACTACGAACTGATGGCGGTCATATAAGTACGATTTAAACCATGCTAATGCACTTCCACTGATGCCAACAAAGTGTTCAAGTCTATGCAAAAGAATGCTGTGGTCAATTGTGTCAAACGCAGCACTAAGATCCAATAAAACTAATAGAGAGATACACCCACGATCAGATGATAAGAGCAGATCATTTGTAACTCTAAGGAGAGCAGTCTCAGTACTATGATACGGTCTAAATCCTGACTGGAAATCCTCACATATACCATTTTTCTCTAAGAAGGAATATAATTGTGAGGATACCACCTTTTCTAGTATCTTGGACAGAAAATGGAGATTCGAGATTGTCCTATAATTAACTAGTTCTTTGGGGTCAAGTTGTGTTTTTTTTATGAGAGGCTTAATAACAGCCAGTTTTAAAGTTTTGGTGACATATCCTAATGACATTGAGGAATTAATAATAGTCAAAAGAGGATCTATGACTTCTGGAAGCACCTCTTTTAGGAGCTTAGATGGTATAGGGTCTAACATACATGTTGTTGGTTTAGATGATTTAACAAGTTTATACAATTCTTCCTCTCCTATAGTAGAGAATGAGTGATACTGTAGCTGACGGCTGAATGGACGAAATGTTATCTTTAATAGTATCGATTTTAGAAGTAAAGTAGTTCATAAAGTCATTACTGCTGTGGTTTTGGGAAATGTCAACACTTGTTGAGGCTTTATTTTTCGTTAATTTAGCCACTGTATTGAATAAATACCTGGGGTTATGTTTGTTTTCTTCTAAAAGAGAAGACAAGTAATCATTTCTAGCAGTTTTTAATGCTTTTATGTAGGATATGTTACTTTCCCGCCAAGCAATACGAAATACCTCTAGTTTTGTTT
Organism: Carassius auratus; assembly: GCF_003368295.1. NCBI lineage: Eukaryota > Metazoa > Chordata > Actinopteri > Cypriniformes > Cyprinidae > Carassius > Carassius auratus. The sequence goes on along the minus strand of NW_020526300.1, from coordinate 41,766 downwards.
TCCTCCAGCTGCACTCCATTTTTCGGGCTGCTCTCTTTAGGGTGCAAGTATGCTCATTTTACCATGGTGTCAAACTGTTTTCCTTAACCTTCCTTAAGCGTAAAGGAGCAACTGTATTTAAAGTGCTAGAAAAGAGAGAGTCCATAGTTTCTGTTACATCATCAAGTTGTTCTGAGGTTTTGGATATGCTAAGGAATTTGGATACATCAGGAAGATAACTTAAAAAGCAGTCTTTTGTGGTAGAAGTGATGGTTCTTCGATACTTGTAACAAGAAGTAGAATTTACAATTTTGGCTATACGAAGTTTGCACAGAACTAAATAATGATCTGAGATATCATCACTTGGCTGAATAATTTCAATACTATCAACATCAATTCCATGTGACAGTATTAAATCTAGAGTATGATTTCGACAATGAGTAGGTCCTGCAACATGTTGTCTAACACCAATAGAGTTCAGAATGTCTATAAATGCTGATCCCAATGCATCTTTTTCATTATTGACATGGATATTAAAATCACCAACTATTAAAAGTTTATCTGCAGCCAGAACTAACTCGGATGTAAAATCACCAAACTCTTTAATAAAGTCTGTATGGTGGCCTGGTGGCCTGTATACAGTAGCCAGTACAAACAAAACAGGGGATTTATCATTAACATTTGTTTCTCTGGATAATGTTATATGTAGCACCATTACTTCAAACGAGTTATACTTGAAGCCTGCCCTCTGAGAAATCCTGAAAACGCTGTTATAAATTGAAGCAACACCTCCACCTTTGCCTTTTAGACGTGGCAAGATATGTGACTTATAATACATTATAGGCTAACTATGAGAAATCTAATCCATTGTTACTTAAGTGGATGCAGCAATTGCATTGTGTTTTTTAAATCATCATACTCTTAAAAGCTATAACCACAAATAAATAAATATTATAATACATAAAAAAATTCTTATGAATATTAATTTGATGATACAAAATATTGTTGTGATTATTAATATTATTATTATTATTATTATAATGCATTGCGCATTCATTATAATTGCTTAGGAATATCCTTATAATGTATTATAAATATAGGCTTCATAGAGAGTATTACCAAACATTCAACCCAGATTAAAGAATTTGCCCCAACTGTCTTTGAGATTATTAAATACTTTGAAAAACAAGACCAGGATCCAACTGCGGATGAAAGAATAAAACTATTTTTAACTCTGAGGACTAATCAGGCGGATAACAAAACCGCCAGCACTCTGTCAGGAAGAACAGCGGGGAAGCTTCACTGCATCAGCCAGACAGCGGCGAGGAAAGGTGACGAGCCTGTCGTGGAAAACACAGGGTCAATGCCGAGACAGAGGTGAGTCGAGTCGGCTGCTTAGTTGATACAGGCTTCAGCAAGAGAGAGAGACAAACCAGAAAAAATCCCCGGAGTCCTAGAAGTGCCAGGCAGACAAAAAGAGCACAAAAAACAGGAACACCAGACCGACTAGACAGGGGGGAAAATCAAAGTGAATGGAGAGGTATCATATCGTTCACAAGTGCAGTATGGAGTACCTCAAGGCTCAGTACTAGGGCCGCTACTCTTCACGCTCTATATGTTACCCTTGGGAGATATCATCAGGAAACATGGTGTTAGCTTTCACTGTTATGCTGATGATACTCAGCTCTATATTTCTTCATGGCCTGGTGAATCACACCAATTAAAAAAAAAACTAATGGAATGCATAGTCGATATAAAAAACTGGATGACGAGTAATTTCTTACTGCTAAATTCTGAAAAAACAGATATGTTAATTTTAGGACCTAAAAATTCTGCTTATAATAACCTAGAACACTGTCTAAGAATTGATGGTTGCTCTGTCAATTCTTCGTCATCAGTTAGGAACCTAGGTGTGCTATTTAATCGCAATCTTTCCTTAGAAAGCCCCGTTTCTAGCATTTGTAAAACTGCAGTTTTCCATCTCAAAAATATATCTAAATTATGGCCTATGCTGTCAATGTCAGTTGCAGAAATTGTAATCCATGCATTTATGACCTCAAGGTTAGATTATTGTAATGCTTTTTTGGGTGGTTGTTCTCTGTGCTTAGTAAATAAACTACAGCTAGTCCAAAATGCAGCAGCAAGAGTTCTTACTAGAACCAGGAAGTATGACCATATTAGCCTGGTCCTGTCAACACTGCACTGGCTCCCTATTAAACATCGTATAGATTTTAAAATACTGCTTATTACTTATAACGCCCTGAACGTTTTAGCACCTCAGTATTTGAATGAGCTCCTGTTACATTATAATCATCCACGTCTGCTGCATTCTCAAAACTCAATATTGATAATACCTACAATATCAAAATCAACTGCGGGTGGCCGATCCTTTTCCTATTTGCCGCCTAAACTCTGGAATAACCTACCTAACATTAGGTGCATTTACATGGACACTTTTTGCTTCCATCGGATTGAATTCATACTGATTGACGAATCCGAACGTAGTGTTTACATGAACGCTGAAAACTTTAAACATGATGAAGATGGTCAAATTTGTCTTATTTTGTTGAAATATATTTTTTTTCCATTTAGTTCTGCCCTTCGTAAGCAACAGAAGATACTTGTATGTTTCCCGGTACAAAAATTTAGTACAACATACCTTGATCTTCAAATTCCAAAAGTTTTCACCCCCCAGCTCTTAATGCATCTTGTTTCCTCCCAATGCCACAGGAGAGCACAGACCCACACTGCACTAGAGCACTTTCAAGACAGGACATCGAGCACCGAACTCCCAAGCAACCCAGCTGCTGCCCAGGATGACCACCCATGATGACGTGACGATGTACCTTCAGATGTTTGAGACCGTTGATACGAGGGAGGCCTGGCCCAAAGAAAATTCAGCCCACATCATTGCATCCCTGCTTACAGGAGAGGCCTCCTCGGAGCCCAAAATACCATACAGCGCCTTCGTGACCGTTTCCACCGGCCAGGCCTCAAGGCTGAGGTCCGTCGATTCTGCCAGGCCTGTCCAACGTGCCAGCGGACGTCGCCTCGAACCCCTCTCCCCAGCCCGATAATACCGCTACCCATCATGGAGGTGCCCTTTGAGTGGATTGGGATGGATTTGTTCGGGCCGCTGCCGAAGTCCGCCCGGGAGCACGAACACATCCTGGTCATCGTGGACTATGCCACCCGGTACCCTGAGGCTATCCCCCTCCGGAAGGCAACAACCAAGGCCATAGCCCAGGAGCTCTTCCTCCTCTTTAGCCAGGTTGGCATCCCGTCACAGATCCTGACTGACCGGATGATGGCGGATGTTTGCAACTTATTGAAGGTACAACACCACGGTGTACCACCCCCAGACCGACGGGCTCTCTGAGCGTTTTAATCAAACCTTGAAGCAGATGCTGCGCCGAGTGGCAGCCGAAGACAAAAGGGACTGGGACCAGATGCTCGCCTACGTGCTCTTCGGCATTCGGGAAATCCCTCAGGCCTCCACTGGCTTCACTCCCTTCAAACTGCTCTTCGGCCAACAGCCCCGCGGACTGCTCGATGTGGCCCAAGAGGCCTGGGAACAACAACCGGCGGTACATTGAGCATGTGCGTGAGATGAGGGAATGGATTTATAGAGTGATGCCCATTGTCCGGGAACATATGGTGAGAGCACAACCAGCGCAGCAACGGCATTAAAACCGGGCGGCCCAACCACGGGAGTTCCAGCGGGGAGACCACGTCCTGGTCCTTGTGCCCACAGCTGCCTGCAAGTTCCTGGCTGCCTGGCAAGGCCCTTATACAGTCACGGAAAAAGTCGGCCCCGTTACGTACCATGTGCGGCAGCCCGGTAGAAAAAGAGAGGATCAGCTATATCACATTAATCTGCTGAAGCGTTGGGTGGGGACCGTGCCCCAGCTCTCTACCTATGCCAGCTCCACTCCCATAATTGTCGATATGGATCCCCAACTTTCCGCCGCCCAGAAGTTGGAGCTGCAGCACCTGGTCTGTCAGTTTCTGGATGTGTTCTCCCCCCAGACTGGGTGGACCCACGTACTGGAGCACGATGTCCGCACACCACAGGGAACCATCGTCTGGCAGCGGCCCTCTTGTGTCCCAGAGGCTCAGCGACATGCAATCAAGGAGGAGGTACAGGAGATGCTGAGGTTAGGGGTGATCGAACCATCTCACAGCCCATGGTCCAGCCCCATCGTCATGGTCCCGAAGCCCAATGGCTCCCTCTGCTTCTGTAACGACTTCCGCCGCCTGAATGAGGTCTCCGAGTTTGATTGATCCCATGCCCTCTGTCAATGAGCTGCTGGACCTGTTGAGAAGGGCACGGTTCATATCCACTCTCGACCTCACTAAGGGCTACTGGCAAGTCCCACTGACGAAACAGGTGAAACCTAAGACAGCCTTCTCCACCCCAAGCGGCCACTGGCAGTACCGGGTCCTTCCCTTCCGCCTCCATGGGGCCCCAGCCACCTTCCAACGGGTCATGGATGTCCTCCTTCTGCCGCACCAGGTCTATGCGGCGGCTTACCTTGATGACATCGTGATCCACTCAGAGACCTGGGAGGACCATCTGTAGCGGCTGCGGAGGGTGCTCACGGAGCTGCGCAGGGCCGGCTTGACCGCCAACCCCTGGAAGTGTCATCTGGCCCTAGCCGAAACCAAGTATTTGGGATGTCAGGTGGGCCTGATCCGACCTCAGGAGAAGAAGGTGGCAGCTATCCTCTCTGCGCCGCGGCCCACCTCCAAAAAACAGGTACGGGCCTTTTTGGCCTGACCGGGAAGGGGCAGTCGGAGAAAGTTGAGTGGAACCCCGGAACAGAAGCCACATTTCTCAAGATCAAGGCTGCCCTGACGACGGAACCGGTCCTCCGTACCCCCGACTTTAACCGCCCCTTCTTGCTGCCAAGACGGTGGGTAACACCCGGTGATGTTCATCACCGAAAGCTGAACCCAGCAGAACAGCGGTACGCCACCCGTGGGCCATCAAGTGGGCAGTCCTGGAGCTCAGTTATTACCTCCTCGGCCGCCACTTCACCCTCCTCACGGACCAGGTGCTCCAGGACTTTAACTTCACCCTACAACATCGGGCGGGGACGGCCAACGCCAACACCGACAGACTCTCCTGCCTGTAGTCAGCTTTCGCAGGTCTGTCAGGCTCCACTCCACACCCTCCCCTGACCTCCCCACTGTTCCAGAGATATAGGACAACACTTGGGGGGAGGGGAGTGTGACACGTGTCCCGAGCGCTCATCAGCGTCGCCCTGGCAACGGCGCAGACACACCTGCACCTACTCATCACGGGCTGAGCGGCCACACCTGCGTGTCATCAGCCACTGCACATATAAACCCCGCAAGCGGGCACAGAGGTGAGAGATGTCTCCACGAGAATCGGCTAACATTGTTGTTTCCTAGACAGAAGCGTGTGACCGCCAGCCCCAACACCACAGGAGAGCATGGACCCACACTGCACTAGAGCACTTTCAAGACAGGACGCCGAGCACCCAACACCCAAACCACCTCACAGCACCACCAGTTCTCTCACGGATACATTTAATAAATCCACCCTTTGGGGAACTTACCCTCCCTCTTGTGTCGTGTCCTACTTCACCCCGCCACAATATACATATGTATATATATATATATATATATATATATATATATATATATATATATATATATATATATATATATATAAACAATAAAAACATACAAAACAAACATTCTTCAAACATTTCAGGGGGTTGCAAGGAAAAATACGTCTTAAAGGAAAGAGATTCTGCATGTGATTGATTATCTTTGGATAAGTGTTTTAAAGCAGTTTAAAGAGGGTGTACTGTTATTCTTACTTGTGTCTATTTTTGTTATATATATATATATATATATATATATATATATATATATATATATTATAATTGTTTTTTTTAAATAATGTTTATTACAAACTCTTGTGGAGACAACAGCATAAGAAAAACAGGCAAGGCATCAACAAAATGCAGATTTGACAATGAATACAAAAATAAAATGAATAAAAATAAATAAAATAAGGAATTGTTCTCAAAATAAATAATAAGAAACTTCTACAGTTTGTTTAGAATATATTACAAGGTCCAAGGAGGATGATAACATATGGAATTCATTTTTAAAAACAGTTTACATTTGTCAATTGTTTTTTCCATTTATATTTGTGAATGTGGTATTTACCCACAATGATGATAAGGTTAATCAAAAGTGAAAGATCCCTCGTCAGTTTAGAATTATAAATAAGAATATATTCTATTGTAAATTGTTCAAGTTCACAAATTTTATTATTTAACCAGCTATGAACATCTGGTTATCCTACTAACTAAGCAAAGGAAGAATAAATGCTCTGTTCATTCTGGGTTTTCATGACAAAAGTCACAAGGGTCTACTTCAAAACCAAATCTGCCCCTCAGTGTCTCTGCAGATGGATATTAGTTGTTAAGAATTTTAAATTGCATTTCTTTTACTTTGGGTGCAAACGGTCATTTTCAATGTTCAATGTTTCAATGTTTGATTATCTAATATTTTAAGTTTTATCTTCCTATCTTAATCATGATATAACTATATATCCTTTGAAAGTTTTATTTAAATATCTGTTGTCACATTTTTTGTCTAATTCTCCTATCGTTACGTTTGGAAGTTTGATTATATTTCTCCAATCTGCAGCTTTCAAAAGCCACCTTCTTCTTCTTCTGACTTTTTATGGCGGATGGCAAACCAACTTTTGGTACATTTACCGCCAACAACTGGACTGGTGCAGCCATAGATATACATAATAAAGGCCTTTATTATGTATTTCTCCAAAATGAGACGCAGAATGAATCTTTATTTATCATGCAGTTTTTTTAATTGAAATGTTGCAGAATGTTTTAATTTAATGATAGCTACATAAACTGCAAAACATATATATTATCAAACCCACATGACCTGCTCTTTAAATAGAAAGTTGACTTTTCAAGACAACTTAAGTAAGAACAAAAAAAGCAATGAAGCTATGAAGCTTTTTGTTACTTAAAATTGTTGTAATTTTTTACCCATGGCATGAATTGTTTCACTTTAAATATTGTTATGAATGTTTATTTGTTTTTGTACTTGTTGCGAGTTGTATTGTATAAATATTTGTATAATTTTTGAATAAAAAAACTGTGCAAGTGAAGTGCATAAAAAAAAAAACCGACAGGATTGCAGCCATGAAACATGAAACCTATGGATAAAGCCGAGGCTCCTTTAAGTACGTATGGTGCCATGGTCTGGCGTCATTTCCGTTTTGAGGAGCGCGCCTTTCTACGATGTTCGCTTAGATGCTTTGTCGCACTTAATCATGACAACTTTTGGAAGATTCAGTTGATTTCAGATTATTTATGACTACTGATAAACGATTGACTACGTGCGGATATATTAAAAACACTCTTTTTAGTGTTACAGATTTATAGATTGGTGATCGTAGGAAGATCTGACACATGGTCTGGTATGTATGAGTGTCCTTGATAACTAACGTAACGTTAGATATTTTAACATAAAACAGTGATAAGTTATGCTGTAGCGTACTTTTATGCATTAATTGTTTATTAATATTACATGTTGAGCAAATATTGCTTAACTACAGGAGAAAATCTGATGTAAAATTTTGTGTGCATTTAGATAAACATCTATCACTAACTTAACATTAAAGATCTTATACCAATATAGCTTCCAAGGCCGTTTTTTTGTGTGTTTCAGGAAGTGTTTATTGTGGCAGCAGCTGCAAACATGCATACTCAAATCGGATGAAGCGATACAGTGGTCCCCTAATTTATTAAGACATTTAAGTCACAGTTAAATTGTCATGAATGTTACTAAATGACTTACTGTTTGTTTGATGTCACTTAATTTAATTTAGTTATCCAATTCAGTGACATTCAGACAGTTTTGAATGTGATTTAAGAGTCTGCAGTACTTCTTGTTGCCACTATGTAGTGATGATCGTAGTTATGAATCACTGCTATAGTGTGTGAAAACATCTCTCTAAAAATGGGTCTACACCGTTTTTATACAGTCTATAGTCTACACACAGGGATTTGTACAGTTACATAAGTAGTAATTTGTACTGCATGTGTTACTTGACTCATGGGATGACATAGTATGACTGAAGTAAATTTAATTTACAGGCAATGTACAAATATTGTGTTCTTTGCTGAGTAGTTTTTGCATGTCATTAAATGGAAGGATTTTTCTCCTCCAGTCATGGTGTGTGATATCACAATTACATATTTTACAGATTTAGTATGGTTATCAGTTGCAGGTCAATGGAAGGCATTTGTCTTTTTTAAATACAGAATAGTAGTTAAATAATTTAATTATTACATCAGGTTGCATTATATTAACTCTTAATATTGATCTGTACTTATAACTACATTTTACATAAATTGTCTCTTTTAAAGACCTTTGCAAAATGTAAATTTTAGTTTTTTAGTGCAAAGCAGCCATAACAATTAAAGACCAGCAAGATTTTATGTTTTGATTTGTGATTGCCCCTGTTGTAACTGCCCCCTGTGGGATAAAAAAAAAAAAAAAAAAAAAAAAAACCCTTTTGCCATTTACTTTTTATTCTGAGTAGAAAAAAAGATAATGGCTGGTCTCAATAGGGTTATTGCCCTTATACAAAAAAAAAAAAAAAAAAAAAAAACATTACTAGTAAAATGAAATTCTGATTTTCTAGAATTGTTACAACTGTCAAATCAGAAATAAATTCAAATCAAACTTGAGCTGAGCTGTATCTGTCCTGTCATGACATTAACAAAAGTCTTTTTTGTATCTTTATCATTTATTTTTAGATTTGGACCACATTTTCTCTCAGATTGGACCGCTGTATGGACTTGTTCATGATGAACTGTGAGTTATTGGCAACATGCAGTGCACTGGGTTATCTGGAAGGAGATGTTTACCACAAAGAACCGGACTGCCTTGGTAATGCTTAAACGTTTAAGTCAAACCTGCTTTACAGCAGGAATATCAGGAAAATATTTTATGCATTTTGTCTTCTAAATTATGTATTTTGAATATGATAATTGTATCCTATGACACACTCATCATGTTTGTGATTTATTTATTATAGAGAGTGTGAAGGACCTGATTCGATACTTGAGACATGAGGATGACACAAGAGACATCAGACAGCAGCTGGGAGCTGGACAGATACTTCAGAATGACCTATTACCCATCATCACCCAGCACACGCAGGACAAACTGCTCTTTGATGCCTGTATCAGGTGTTTAAGCTCATTGTTTTTTGATAAAATATTTCTGTATAAAATCTGTAAAATAGCTGCTATTCTAATAACAAATTATTACAACTATCAAGTTATGTAATGATCATGTTATAACACATAACTGTTTCAAATGCTTCTCAGGCTAATGGTTAACCTGACCCAGCCAGCACTGCTCTGCTTTGGAAAAGTTCCTGATGATCCAGCATTCCGACATCACTTCCTCCAAGTGATGTCATACCTTCAGGCCTATAAAGAGGTATAGAATCCCATTCACACAAAGGACAATAACTATATTAGCTTCTACACCAATGGTTCTCAAACTTTTATGGTAATTTCCCCATTTAAACCTTTGAAAAAAAAAATTTTTTTTTTTTTATTGTGCACCATGTCGACTATTAGTTTCAGTCCTACTGTTGAAGGTGAGTTGCAAGTTCACAATAGCATCTTTTGTGGGTGCACCCCATACTTGTCTACACCAAGGCACCAAAATGTTTTGGTTATTATAAGCAAGCAAAAAATCATTTTGAAATTGATTCCAGCAATATTGTTCCTCTGGGCCATTATTATTATAGTTGTGGTATGGACTACTTACTGCTATTCTTTTCAGTTTATCTGCTATTCTTATCTTAAATTACTATAATAATTTTTTAAAACAATATCTTTGTTATAGTTATCCTTTGTATGAACAGGCCTTAACACATGAAAGCCTGAGGATATGCTCAATGCTAAGATGTTGCTAAAAATAACCTTTTTTGTTGAATTTGGTGTAATGAAATATTTATGCGGTTTAAGGTAAAAAAGACATAAAAAAACACACAAAAAACATTATTTTCCACATACTGTAAATTATTGTTTCTCCTCTATGTCTTGCCTCTCTGAAACGGTGCATCTTTTTAAAAAGCTCATAGGTCTGAAATGCGAGGTGTGCTCTGATTGGTCAGCTATCCAGTGCGTTGTCATTGGCTGGATACCTCAAGTGTTTGATGGAAATGTTATGCCCCTTGCCATACTGTGATGACGTGTCCCGATCAGACATCTGCACCACAAGAGAAAAACAATAAAACCCATTACAAACGAGCCATTTGTTACATCCGGTGGGGACTTAATTACGGATTATAGTTTTGCATGGCGCCGCGTAAACATATAACCATGTCTGCATTTGTGATTGGAGAAATGGCAAACAAGCTCTATACATTGCTCAGAATTCGCATTTGAATCATCAGTTGCAAATTCTTTAAATATAAACAAGATACTTAGGGACTGTGAATCAGAACAGCCGGCATTGTAGTCTACTCTTCCACACTGTAAAAAATATTACATGCTATCTGCTTTAAAAAATTATGGTAACAATATTACACGTATTATATTTAAGTAGATCTTAAGGTTGTTTTTTTTTGTGAAATTTACACAAATTAAGTAAAAATTCCTAAATTATTTAGTCTATGGCACAATAAATTTAATATAATTAGGGAAATGTGCTCATTTATTTTAAGTTTATTCTCAAAAGTCTGTGATTTTAAATGAGATCTGTTTGTATTTTGTACATTTACAAGACTGTATACAGCCAATCAGCTCAAATAGGAAAATACTTGAGAAATACTGGAAAGTACTGCACTAGCACTAGCAAGGCTACTGCTCATTAAACAATGTTTAATGCCTTAGAAGAGTAGTATCCATAACTACAAGCTCTACTCTTCTGCACAGTGGTAATGATTGCACTGTGCAATGGAAACTTCAATGTAAGAGAAACTCTTACAAATGTCAAATGTAACTGAACATTAAACATTAATAGATGCCTCCCTTCACTCAAAAACATTTAATTTCAAAATTTACTCTCCATATCCAGCCATATGCAAAGCATGCTGGGAACTAACAATCACCTATAAAATAAAACTGCAAAATTGAGCTAATTCACTTAAATTAAATAGGCAGCCTTCTTTCCTTAATTATTTTAGTTTAATCAGTTCCCCAATTCAAGCACCAAAACTGCTTAAGTCTCCTAAAACAAACTGAGGAAAACGCATCTCTTGGTTTTATTAGTAAAAAGTCCTCATTATTTTCTATACAACACTGAATCACTATTTCTTTAATGAAATCCACACATTATTTTTAATTATCACCTTAATTTTTTTGATGAAAATTACAAGACCCATGATTAATTTTTTACAGTGCAGGATCAGGAAACGGATCAGGAAATAAAATGCATTACACACATCTGAATATTTGGGTTGAACTGTTCTGGAACAGTGTTGTAAATACAACTTTATCACTGATTTCTAGTCGTCTACTCTTTTTAAAGACCAAATTAAGTAGTTTCGAAACAGCGTCACACACAGCGGGCTTGAGTGTGTGGCAGCAGACTAGAGAATGGGGCAGCCGGCACATTCGACAAAAGGAGCAGCCTGCAGTCACTGGGAAAGTACATCAACTTTGCGCTGTGGATTCCCGGATTGGCTTTCACCGTGGACAAAGCATCCAGCCTGGAGTCAACACATGTGGTTACCACAAGCTCCTTCATTGAATCTGCCAGCCGTGCTGTTCTCAAGCCTGCCACCCTTCACTCTAGCCTGCTGTGTGTGATGCTGTGTTTCATCGATAAAGCAAAAGTACTTCATTTGTCTTTCCAAAAGAAACCTGTTTCCGCCACAGAATAAAAAATAAATCTAAGTAATTGCGACTTTTTATCTCACAATTCTGACTTTATCGCGCAATTCTAGCTTATCAGAATTGTGAGTTATAAAGTCATAGTTGTGAGATAAAAACTCACAATTTTTACTTTTTGAGATAAAAATTTGCAGTTACCTTGCAATCGTTTTATTTTTATTTACTGGTGAAAACGGGCTTCCATAGTAAAGGGAGCACATGTTGCAAGATAAGATACTTGTCAGTGAGCTCAGGATCTGTTAAGCGGAAAATAAGAATGAAAAATTTTGCATTCAACCTGTGATAAGACTTTTTCATTTACTGTTCCCTCCTGGTGGAATGACCTGTCCAGCTCAATCATGCTTAATCATTTTCAAGAAACGGCTGAAAATACATATTTCATCTTCATTTGACCATCTAATCTAGAACTCTTTATTCTATTTATATTCTAACAACTTGTTTTATTTAAAAGGAAAATAGCCTTTAACTAGGGATGCATGATATATCGTCCACCATATCGATATCAGCCGATAAATGTAAATTTTTCTGTTATCGTTTTGGAACCAAGAGAATTTGGCTGAGATCAACGGATCCACACAACTAGCAGTTAAGTTCACTTGTGTATTTACAGTCTTTTGTGCAATTGTACATTGTAATAGTTTATATTATGCATATAAATCAGATTGTTGTGCCTATAGAGGATTAATAGCTCATCAGTTTACTGCTGATCATCTTTAGCTCCGCGCACGCAGCTCAAACAGAAGCTTACAACATTAACTGATTGAGATTGTCATATATATAACATTAAAATGAGAACACTATTATAATAAAACGTTATGAATTATTTCGGTTTGGTTTCCGTGTTTCAGCGCGTTGTTGCGGGAAGAGCCAAGAGCGCATCTACAACAGAAGTTAAACATTCAGATTAGCACTTAACTTAGTTTGAGTTCACGTGTGCATTTATTTTTGTATGTATATAATAGGGCTGCACAATTAATCTTATTTTAAACTTTATAACGATATCCACCTTTCTCGATTAATTAAAAATAATCGTCACTATATTGGCTGGCTCGTTATTTATCCTGAAACGTTGTTTTTAATTTGCCAAGTCTTCAATAGCGTTCATGCTTGTGGTTGCCAGATGTTAAGAGCTTTAAGCCTCAACGGAGCTTTTCTCCTTTAAAGATACACTTTCTGCCCTATGTTTTATTTAATTTGTGCAATCTGGTAACCCTGTGTGCGCTCACTGATGGTGGAACAAGCACTGATGATGAAAACATGCGAGTTTAGCGAAATCTCCACAGTGATATTCTGCTTACATTAAAGTGTCATATAGCCAGTGTGTGCTTTTTCGCAAGCTATTTGTTTAGCAGTATAGAATAATCGTTATTAAAGGGGGGAGTGAAATGCTATTTCATGCATACTGAGTTTCTTACACTGTTAAAGAGTTGGATTCCCATGCTAAACATGGACAAAGTTTCAAAAATTAAGTTGTATGTTTGAAGGAGTATTTCTGTTCCAAAAATACTACTTACCGCATGCGGTGAGTTTGTCACAAGTTTCGGAAAGTTTTTTACGAGTATGGCTCTGTGTGACGTTAGATGGAGCGGAATTTCCTTATAAGGGTCCTGAGGGCACGTCTGCCGGAAGAGCGTGCGCTCCCGTATAGCACAGCACTGAGAGCACAACAGACTTCACTGATCTGAACGAGAGCGTCGCGGAATGTCACAAAAGGAGTGTGTTTTTGGTTGCCAGGGCAAGACAACCCTGCAAAGATTACCAAAAGAAAAACAGCATTAAGGGACCAGTGGATGGAGTTTATTTTTACAGAGCATCAACGGAGCAGTGCGAGTGTTTTTGTTTGTTCCCTGCATTTCGAAGATGCTTGTTTTACAAACAAGGTCCAGTTTGACGCCGGATTTGCACATCGTTTATTTCTTAAGGATAATGCAGTCCCAACGAAAAAGGGTCACGATCGTGTGTTGGAACTGCATGCGGTGAGTAAAACTGCTTCAAATATCTCTGTGTTGTTAACTCAGCTATTAGCGTGTAAGCACATCAAGTAAACAACATGCGATGTTGTCATCAAACTGCACTTTCCACATGTACAGCTTAAAAAAAAAAAGACGACAAAGTGGAACTTAGTCATTTTCCACATCGCCCTCACTATCAGATCTTGGAAAAGCTGACAGTGAAATGATTTGTGCGCTGAACGGAATGGAAGGCACTTTGGGGACATAACCGTGTCTCGGTTTGAGAATGACTTTAGAGTCGTTAAGTCAGAACTCCATACACGTAGCACTCACAGAGAGCATGTGCAGGTCACCCGCTCACTTGACTGAGGTGAGAGCCACAAGGAGAGCGGTCTTAAATTAAAGATACCACAAATCCACGGACTGCAGCGGTTCGAAGGGGCCGCCCTTCATAGCGTCCAGGACTGTGGAGAGGTCCCAGACCGGAGCCAGAGGGGCCAGGGAGAGGGATTAATCTCCTAGCATCTCTCAAGAAATTAATGATGAGATCGTTCCTTCCCAGTGGCTGGGCAAGCATAGACAAATGTTGATATGGCAGCAACGTACACTTTGAGCATGGAGGGGGACCTGCCCTTCTCCAAACAGCTCCTTTAGGAAGGAGAGAATTTCCACAATGCTACAGTCCATGCACCAGCCGGAAAACACTGACCACTTTGAAGGGTAAAGTCTTCTAGTAGAAACTGCTCTCGCCTGTGTAATAGTTTTCAACACTGCCTCTGAGAGGTCGATGGGTACCCATTGATGGCCCAGACGTGCATTGCCCATAAGTCGCCCTTGGGTTGAGACCGGAATCGGACGTGGGGTTGTGCTCACTAGCTGCATCAGCTCTGGAAACCAAACCTTGTTCCTCCAGAGCGGTGCCACGAGGAGCACAGAGTTCTACCTGACTCGCTTGATCACCTATGGTAACAGTGCGAGCGGGGAAAACGCATAGAGCGGGCGGCTGGCCCATGAAAAATGCTGGGCAGTGCTACTTTTTCTGACCACATGCCTGTGTTATTCGAGATTTCTTGTTTCTGTTGTCCTAAACCATGTGCTCCTGCTCGTCGCTGTCGCTCATTTAACTCTTTAACTGCAGAACGGTTTACTGATGTTTTTAAAAGCACAAATATGGCATTCTCAGTGTCCACTCAGCATTATAATACTGATGAGTTAACATCATTGTTTTATGCTTCTTGTCAGAATGCACTGGACATTGTTGCCCCTTTCAGGACTATTCGTGCTAAGCCAAAATCTGAACCGTGGCTAAATGACATTACCCGTGCTGCTAGGCATGAGTGCAGGAGAGCGGAACGCCAGTGGAAAAAAGATAGGCTGCGGGTTTCGTCTGAGATCTTGAAAGACAGCTTGTTTAAATATAAAAAAACTGTAAAAATGGAAAAGTCAAGGTATTTCTCTAATGTCATCGCAAATAATTCTCATAAACCTCGTGTTCTGTTCAACACTATTAATTCTGTTTTAAATACATCTCAACAAATGAGTTTGGAATTTTCCAAAGAAACGTGAAAACTTTTTGCAGTTTTTAAATGACAAGATTGTGACTGTTAGAGCCAATATTGTTCACCCTTGTGCTGATATGTCTTCTTTCTCTGTGTGCTCCTTTGTTTTTAATCAGTTTGAGCCAGTGTCTCTTGCTTGTTTAAAAGACATATATTGACAAAATGAATCCATCTGTTTGTCCCACAGACATTATTTCCCCAGATTTCCTAAAAAAGTTTTTTGAAACCCTTGGCCCTAAAATACTAATGATTGTAAATAGTAGTCTCATTCATGGAGTTGTACCCCTACATTTTAAACATGCAATAGTGGAACCACTGATGAAAAAACCCGACCTGGATTCATCGGTTCTTGTTAATTTTAGGCCCATTTCGAAACTCCTGTTTCTTTCCAAAATATCGGAAAAAGTTGTTTTTAAACTAGGGCCGGGACTTTAACGTGTTAATTGAGATTAATTAATTACACAAAAAATAACGCGTTAATTAAGATTAATTAATTAAAGAAAAAAATTTCCCGCATTTTTAATAACTTATTTTTGCACCGCGGAACGTTTCTCACTGGATGAGTTTCGGCGGGACCGATAATACTGGAGCACCAACTAGCGTTCGCATATCACCCAAGGGGCAAGGAACTCAACCGGAAGTTGAAGTCGGGTGAGGGCTGCCATCTTTTAGCAGAACTTCACTTGCGTTAGCATTCCCATTGACTCCCATTCATTTTGGCGTCACTTTGACAGCGAATAACTTTACATCTGAGGCGTTTAAAGACTCTGTTTGTCCATTATTTATTTCTAAAGATACACGACAATGTATAAAGGGCTCCATTACCTTCTATGTTACATTATGGCCCCGTATAAACAGTTTTTGTAAAAAATAGGCTAACGATTGCGTCATAACCACTCGGCTCTCTGTCGCATTACCGTAGAGACAGGAGGAGAAGCTCGCAGGCAATTAACTTAATATGGCGTACTGGTGTTACATTTTAAAATACTATACAAAATAATTAATCAGAATACTTACTCCTGCTCACTCACGCCAAAGAACTCCCCGCTCAAGCTCGCCGTCTCTGCAAGATTAACGATGGCAGTTTGCACGCACAGCCACTTAGAAGATTTACATCTGGCAGAAAGGTTGCTGACGTCGTCAAGCTTCGTTTGAGTCTGCGCGTCAGAAACGGAAGTGCTAAAAAACGCTAAAACTGGGCTTCATTTGTCTCAATTGAGTTCCAATGGGGTCGCTGTGTCCATTTCTTTTACTGTCTATGATATCACCGCAGCACATGATCGAACCTCAAGTATCACCTCAACGCAAAACATATAGCAGCTAGCGTGGACTTTACACTTTATGTTGAACTATGTATTATTTTGTTGGTGCAACAGTTTATGTTGAACTCTTTATTGTTTTGGCCAAGGTTATTGAGAGTTGGACTTAGTATGTTATGGCCTCTGAAGCAACAGAGAGATGTTTTCTAATAGTCAGTGTTTCCAATGTTCTGAATGTAATTGACAGTATTGTGTTTTACTTAAAAAAACACTTTACAGAAGGTTCCAGCACCTATAAGCTTCCTGAATTTCTGAAATGTACTATTTCTAAATTGTTTCTAAATATGCTATTGCTACACTTCATGGCAAAAATTGCACTTGTCTGCTAAACTTGGGTGAACAAAAATAAACAATATTTTGTTGCTTAAGCTTATGTATTCAGTCATTATTCAATGGTATACTATAAATCCATGTGAAAAAAAATGACTTCTCACTGTTCTCCGGTCAAATATTTATATGCGATTAAAATGCGATTAATTTCGATTAATTAATTACAAAGCCTCTAATTAATTAGATTAATTTTTTTAATCGAGTCCCGGCCCTATTTTAAACAATTACTGTCCTTTCTAGACTTGGATGGTTTGCAATAAATTTATCAATCTGGTTTTAAATCACTTCACAGCACAGAAACGGCCCTGTTAAAAATGTATAATTATTTATTATTGGCCACTGACACAGGTAACTATGCTGTTAGATCTTACTGCTGCTTTTGACACCATAGATCACAATATACTGATCTCTCGTCTTGAGCATTGTGTTGGTGTAAAGGGTGCCGCGTTACAAAGGTTTAGATCTTATCTGGGTGAAAGAACTTTCTCTGTACGTCTTGGGGAATTTGTGTATTCTACTGCATCTCTTGTATGTGGAGTCCCTCAGGGTTCCATTCTTGGACCAATTTTATTTTCTTTATATATATTATCTTTAGGGTCCATATTTACGAAACATGGCATCTCGTTTCACTGTTATGCAGATGACTCGCAACTCTATCTGCCTTTGAAACGAAACAATACAAACTCTATAGCCCCTTTGTTGAGATGTCTTGATGATTGAGATGTTGAGAAGCCTAGATGGCCTCCAATTTCTTAAATTTCAATGAAGATAAAACTGAAATCATTTTGTTTCGACCTGGTGGTACCATCAATAGTGTTTTTATCAGTTTAGGCAATTATCTAAAGTCAGTGTCATTTGTATCTTTTACTGATTTTGAGAAGGTCATCCATGCTTTTATATCAACCCGCCTAGACTATTGTAATAGTCTCTATGTAGTCATTTGTGAGGCATCTCTAACACGTTTGAAGAGGGTACAAAACGCGGCTGCAAGTTTATTAACAGGGACACGCAAACAAGACCACATTACACCTATATTAGCTTCCCTTCACTAGTTACCAGTTCGTTTTAAAATTGATTTCAAGATTTTACTTTTAGTTTATAATTCATTTAAATAACACTGCTCCTTAATACCTCTCAGATCTATTACAGCCATATGCTCCATTCAGAGCACTTAGGTCTGCTTGGCAACTGCTTTTAGTCTCCCCCAATGCAAGATTAAAGCGCAGAGGTGACGGTGCCTTTGCAGTAGCGGCCCCGAAACTCTGGAATAATTTACCTTTGTACATTAGGCAGGCACCTTCACTTGCTGTTTTTAAATTACATTTAAAAACATATCTGTATAGTACAGCATATAACAAAGTATGAGAGTTACCTGTTAGGAGTTATTTTTAAGTGTGTGTGTTATAAATCATTATTGTATGTATTGCATATTTTATTGTGGTGTGATTTTTTTTTTTTTTAAGATTTACTGTTTATTTTATATTGTATGTACAGCACTTTGGTGAACACCTGCTGTTTTAAAAAGGTGCTCTATAAATAAACTTTGACTTGACTTGAATATATTGATTTAAATTTTCTAAGACACTTTTTGTTGGTAAAAGTCATATGCGAGTATGCGTCAACTATCATGAAAAAAGGCCTGCATAATGAGCTGCATAATGAGCCTTTAAGTCAGCTTGTGTCACTGAGAGGGAAGAGTTGTCATTCATTCGCTGTAAAAGAAGTGACCTCAACTAAGCAAGCCAGAGGCGACAGCTTCAAGGAACCAGAACCTCATCTGTGACAGAATGGAGAAAAAAACCTTGGGAGAAACCAGGCTCAGTCGGGGGGCCAGTTCTCCTCTGACCAGGCGAAACCAGCAGTTCAATTTCAGGCTGCAGCAAAGTCAGATTGTGCAGAAGAATGGTCTGTTTCCTGTGGTCGTCTGAGACAAGGTCTTTACAGGGGATCTGTATCTGGGGCTCTAGTTGTCCTGGTCTGTCTGTCTGTCTTTCAGGGCTATAGAGGTCCTTGCAATATTTTGTAACAAGAGCTCATTCAAATACTGAGGTGCTAAACCATTCAGGGCTTCATAAGTAATAGCAATATTTTAAAATCTGTACGATGTTTGATAGGGAGCTAGTGCAGTGTTGAAAGGACCGGGCTAATATGGTCATACATTCTGGTTCTAGTAACAACTCTTGCTGCTGCATTTTGGACTAGCTGTAGTTTTTTTTATTAAGCGTGCAGAACAACCACCCAATTAAGCATTACAGTAATCTAACCTTGAGGTCATAAATACATGGTTTAACATTTTTGCATTCGACATGGCCGTAATTTAGATATATTTTTGAGATGTAAAAATGCAGTTTTACAAATGCTAGAAACGTGGCTTTCTAAGGAAAGATTGCAATCAAATAGCACACCTAGGTTCCTAACTGATGACGAAGAATTGACAGAGCAGCCATCACATCTTAGACAGTGTTCTAGGTTATTACAAGCAGAGTTTTTAGTTCCTATAATTAACACCTGTTTTTTTTCCAGAATTTGGCAGTAAGAAATTACTCCTCATCCAGTTTTTTTATATTGACTATGCGTTCCATTCCATCAAATTGGTGTGTTTCACTGAGCCGCAAAGAAATGGAGATAATGCACTTCCATTAATGCCAACAAAGTGTTCAAGTCTATGTAAAAGAATGTTGTGATCAATAGTGTCAAACGCAGCACTAAGATCCAATAGAACTAATATAGAGATACAACCACGATCAGATGATAAGAGCAGGTCATTTGTAACTCTAAGGAGGGCAGTCTCAGGGTCATTATACGAAAACGTGCCATTTCCCACTTTTAATGTTTGATTTTCAAATTTCTGTTTTGAAAATCTTTAAGCCCATTTTTGGATTAAGTAGATCCTTACCTCTCAGGAAAATGTGCCGTGCCATCTCAGGCTATCTTATTTTTTTCATTTTTTTCATTTAACTAATTTAAATGTGTGTTTTTGGTCAACCCTGTTACCAACATATTAATTACTTTTTGAAAAGGTTTTAAATACATGTATAGAACAAATATGATATACTGTGGAAGATATACTCCCCCTTGTTACATTAAGAGTGTTTGTGAATTGAGAATATTGAAAGTTTTATTTTTTTAAGGGGATGAATACGTTCATTTCCAAATTACACTCTCCCAGCATCTTCTGTTTTAAGAAAAATGTATGGAAACAAAAATTAAACACCTCAATTCAATTTTGAGTGGATTATTAGCCTCTCTTACTAAACATTTACAATTAATTGATTACATTTTTATTTACATTTTTTAAGTTATATTAGAATATTATACAAGTAACAGGGTTGACACATCAGTTACAGGGTTGACAACAGCTACCGTATTGATTATACTGCTTGTTTGAGTTACAATTATGGTTGTAATGGAGTCTTAATTGGACATTCATAAACCTTTAATTCAACATGACTAATCAGCATATTATGTAGACGGCTCTATTGAGATATTTTAGCATAAAAATGATGAAAAACCGAAACTTATCTGTTTGCATGAACTTTAACTTTAAAATGTTTTAACTGTTGCCCCGCCTTCTACTTCTCAAACCTCATACTTTCTATGATATTGTGCTGAGAAAACACAGATTTACCCATTCTGTGTTGGTAGTGGCGTGTACCACAGTTTGCTTTGCCAATTGAGAAACTTGATTGGTAAACGGTTTGCCAGAATATACCCTGACCCAGATCTATCCCGTTAGTGAAGCATTGGTTTCCACACTGGTTTCATTAAATAAATAAATAAAGGAAATTATTATTTTAAAAGATTCACGAATAAGAATCATCTGTTCACGAATTGGATCGTGAACTTGCATTACCGAGCCAAAGATGATACTGAACATTTCGAATGAATAAAGAAGTTCATCTGTAAACCACATAAAGCTATTGTTTGACTTCATAAACCTTTATTTTATGCATGCTTCGTATGGATCTGTTGACTGAATGCATAGTGTGATTTCTAGGAGAATGTTTGTGTCGTTATGTGCTTGTAACGGGAAAAAATCAGTCGCGGTATTGTTTGAAATCCCCAAACTTAAATATTAAATTAATAAATTACATCAAAATAAAAGTAATCACTGGTAATCTAAAATAGTTTTCAGATGTTACTGTAATCTGATTACCCCTTATTTAAAATGTAATTTTAACGAAATACAGTTACTCATATTTTGTATTTTACATACGTAACGCTGTTACATGTATTTCGTTACACCCCAGCCCTGATTATTTATGATTGTGTAGCATACTGTAAATGTAAGTAGTTCACATGCCATCAAATAATCATACAAGTCACACAAGCTTGATTTATTTTTTGACAAGAAAACTTTTTCAAACTATTTGGATGGAGTGCATGTATGGAGAGTATCCCAAATGCAAACTGAAAAGCTTGTTAATTTATTGACTTCTCATAATAAAAAAATAATGACTTTTGATTTATAAAGCACATTTATAAAACCCAATGCACTTGTGTGTATCAGTATAGATCAGTAACCTCAACATATTTTAGCCTATCTATCAGTAGAATAAATAAAAAAACATGATTTTTAGGGATAAAAACTGTAAAAACATGTATATTATGTATACTATTTGTAAGAAAAGTATGTCTGTTAAAATTCTCAGTCATCCAGGTCATAGTTATCCAAGAAGGGTTGGCTCAGGGGTGACAACCCCACAGAGGTTAAATGCCTGGCACTCCCCATCAGTCATTTAGAAATGAAGAAACCCCTTGGATGAGAGGCAATAGCTTCAAATATGGACGTACCTAGTCCAGTTGCCCTTGATTTAACCCTTCTTGTGTATACAACATGGGTAAGACACACAAAAGCGTACTTGGGTCAACCCTCTTACCCTGGAATGGTTACAGGGTTGACGGTAACAGGGTTGACGAAAAAGGTTATTGCCGGCCATTACTAGCCATGAGGTATAGGTAATGACACTACATTACGTGCCTTAATGAGAGGCTTAAATATTATCATATATGTAAATTTTAAAATATGTACAAAAAACTTTTTAACATATGCTTTTCTGGTAACAGGGCTGACACAATGAGCGTGTCCCTGTCTTTCAGACATTACATAACCTCAAAGAAAATTCATTAAAAAGAAGAGAACACTTACTTGTCTTCTACCATCAACTTCATGAAAGTCAGATAATGTCACTTCCTGGAACTGATGCAACTTTTGGAACAGTCCATTATCTTTAAAGAGGTGTTTTTATAAAAAGTAACAGGGTTGACGAGAACCTAGGGACCCGGCTAAATTGTGTGTTTTTTTATTTTATTTGACACGTTAAGAATAAAATCCATTTATGACTAATGAACTGACACTTAAGGCTTTATACAAGTATATGTTTTTTTATGATAGTTTGACTTTTTTGGCCTCGATAGCAAGTAGAAGTAGAAAAATCTTACTGAGGGACAGGCCATTTTCAACATTTCTTCAAGATGCTTTGTATAAAAATGTGATTAAAATCCTTTAAAAACCAAAGAAACAGAAAATAATTTATTCTTATATTATGAGACATTATGGAAACTAAAATATAAAATATTCTATTTCTTTTATGTTTTATTAAGATTTACAGAGCTTTTTTTTCCTGAGGGACACAAAATGGCACGTTTTCGTATAATGACCCCTCAGTACTATGATACGGTCCAAATCCTGACTGGAAATCCTCACATATACCAATATATATATATATATTTTTTTTACTGTGTTTACCCTATATATTTTTAAACATGAAAGTTATTTTGTGTTTTCAGGCATTTGCAGATGAGAAGATCTTTACTGTGCTGAGTGAAACGCTCTACAACCTTCTACAGCTGGTGAGGATCAAATCTATGTGAGATGGTATGATTTATTAGAAATATGTTTTGAGATTCTTCCTGTTTTTTTTTCTTTCTTAGGACTGGGAGCAAAGAGCCGAGGAGGATAATTTACTGATCGAGAGAATTTTGCTGCTGGTCAGAAATGTGTTGCATGTCCCTGCAGACCCATATGAGGAAAAGGTAAGACTTTTAAGACTAAAATATTCATGGGTAGGCATGGGCCAATTACCGGTTTCAAGGCATATCGCAATTTGAAAATTTTGCGGTTTCAAAACCACTAATATTTTCCATTTGTACCATTCCTGCGGTAGGGTTCTGCCAATAGGCGATAGAATCGTGTATCGACGATAGGCAGAGATATCGACGATAGCAGATGTCTCTGTTGATAGTCAAGGTGATATTAGGCTCATTCTCCTATTAATATATTCAATTATGATAATACCTATTATTTTTTTTTATTAGGCAACCTATTATAATTCGGCTATCAAACTGCCCAACTATTTCACTTCAGCACTGCATTTCACACACACACACACACACACACACACAAAAGAGGATTAGAGCCTGTAGTTGTAATTGATAGACAAGGGTCAATTTTCACAAAATCAGAACCCCGAAGGCATTTTGTGATTATATTGTACAACATTTCTAGGGGTATTAAGGTGTGCTGAATCCAAATCTGCTGTATACATGGGCAATTCAATGCCATATTCGATAACTTAGCAGATTTAACTGCTTAGATATTGCAAAAATTGTTGTTTTTAACTATGGACTATTATTAACTAATTCATAATTAAGTTATTATTATTATTAATATTATTATTATTATTATTACTATTATTATTACTATTATTGTTGATATTACCAGGCTACATTTACTTTGTATTTTGTTTTCAGGTCAAAAGTACAAACAAATAAAGTTACAAAAATGTACAACCTTTAATTAAATGTTCATAGGTTTTCACACATGGGGAATTTAACATCCTGTCCTGATCAAGATCAAGTATCAATAATCAGCTTGAAAATCACACAAGTATAGAGAAAAAGGTGGTCATTAGTGATAAAGAAGTTGTCGACCAAATAAGATAGAAAAGCAGGAAGATCCATGGGTCATGGTGATATTTATTGACCTATATGCCAGTAGAAGTTACAGTGACAGCTTATTCGCAGTCCTCTTCAATGTTCTGGCAAGTGTTGTCAAGTTTTCTGCAGTTACATGTGTCTATACATTCCAAGCGACTCTTTTTGAATAATAGAAGATTAGAATGGATAGATTACAACCAGTACAAGAACAGGTAAATTGGAATACTCTACCAGTCTATCATATTTGTACATTCTTGTACACAATTATCAACATTAGCCAATTCCCTATACACATACCTGCAGCTGCAGCGTTGGCTGAGGCATCTCTTGGTACACCCACATGAAGTGAACTCCCTGCAGGCTTTAGGCATAGGTGGCAGAGACATTAGCTGTGGCACTAATTGACCTTCCTTGTGCATCCATCCCATTTCATCCACTGGAGGAAGATCAGGATGTGGCAGATGAGCTTGGTTCCAGATAGTCGCTTGATAGTGTGAACGCATGATATGACCTTTGCAAAACAACTTCACTCTTGCTTTGTTGCATGTATCAACCTCGGGCACACCATACATCTTACAGATTAATTTCTCTGTTGAATTCAGAATATCTTCTGTGAGAGGGCCATTCCCAAGGCCAGTAAGATCTGTGTGATATTGCTCAAACACCTGCCAGGCTGTTTTCTTTCCATGACCGCTAAACTGAGACACACTATCACAGCCAGTGATGGCATGGAAGGCAATGCGTGTGTCCAATTGATCATCACAAAGTAACTTGCGAATGTCATGTACTGGAAAATACTTTGGATCCTTTGATGTCCCAGCTTTCATGTAGAGATGGGTACATCAAATTCTGTCATGATGTGCTAGAAGTAGAAGACGGTCGTCTGTGTCATGCACTGACTCCACTATTGTGTCCATTGGAGCCTGAATGCAGTGCAAAATCAGTCGTGTATCAGCCTCCTCATGGTCAGCACTCAGAGAGGAGATTTCAAGTTCTGGATCTGATGACTTGACAGTGGTTGCTTCAGCAAACCCACCTGATACTACAACCACTGGCTCATATTCTGGGCTGTGTTCTATCAGATGGTTTGAGAGTAGTTGAGCGAGATCTGCTTTGTTCTCTTCCAGTGCCATGAAGCTCGACCAGTCTGCTGGAAGTGGAACAGAGTAATTCACTATCTCGCTGTATACTGGTCGGTGGCGCTGTTTACGTTTCTTTCTTGTGCCTGTTTTGATGGATTCGTCATGGTACCTGTCGAAGACTACATCAACCCTATGGTACTTCTCCACCATCTTCAACACTGTGTCAGCAAACCTGTTGGTATAGTGGCCGAATGTTGTGATGTTAGGTGGCTTCCCAAGTCCCATTACAAGTGCTTGGCCATCAATAATAAAGCAGCTGGGTTCCTGAAGGGGCACATCTGCAGGGGTTTGGATATGTTTTGTCAGTATATTTGCTAAAACAGATTTGTTGGTGGAATGTAGACTGCTGTTAGTTGCAGCCAGAGATGGCGGGATGGGCATGAGTTCATGCTGGAGAATATTTTCCAGGTCTACCTTTCGACCTGCTCTGTAAAGCTGTGATGAGCCTTTGTAGAATCTGCCTGTCCACTTTGATGGTTTTGCTTGTTCTTGGAAAGTTGCACGCCTTCATACAAAGAGGCAAACGTTTTGGCTTTGTTCTTTCGAATGGGTGACTTCAGATCCAAGTGCTGGTCACTATCTGGAGTATCACACAGACGTTTGTCCACAAACACTTTCATTTGTGCCTGTCCAAGGTGTTCTGCACCAAGCAGAGATTGTTGAATCTGGGGTGTGACCATGTCCTTGTTGATTATGTTCTTGAGTGTGTCACCACCATCTTGAAATACACTGTGCTCTTTTAATGATTGACATATTCAGCTTTCATCCAAATCATCTCTTTCCATTCTACTCTTTGTGCACTCTGTGTGTGTGTACTCATAGTCTTCATCATCTGTTGTCAGTCTCAGCATCGCTGTTGTCTGAGAAGCTATGACTGTTCTCAGATTATACGACAGTGTCCATCTACTGAGGGATGTTGGTATCCTGGTGATACCTTCTAGGCCTGCACTCTTTTTTCCTGTAGCGTTTAGCCACTCTGTACTTTGATCCGCTGAAACCTGATTGAAGCGTCGATCACTGCGTTTTACTACAAAGTTGCCTTTCTTAAACTCAAGGAGGATTTCCTTTGGGAGAGCAGACATCTCAGCCAGGTACACAGTACCCCATCTGGCGTAGTTGATATGATTGTACCTGAAGAAGAAGGGCAGCATACGTTTGAAAGCATACTGGTGGAGTTCCAACAATCCATCACGTTGCGCTCTTGTGAAACGGAGTAGGATGCTGACCATAGTCATATAGTCCCACCAGAATGCAGCATTCGGGTCATCTACTCCAAGTGGTGCAGAAAACTCTTTCATGGGCTGCTGGAATCGGTCTTTGGTCAGTTTGTTGACCATTTGTGGGATGTGATCAGCATCTATGGACTGGCAGAGATCTGCGAGTTCAACTCTGTTTAACATCAACCTCATCCAGATATGTGTAAAGCTGTGGGAGTAGTAGTTGCCAAAGAGCCTGCAGGGTAAGCTTGTGGGTCCTCATAGCACGTGCATACCCCTTTCCTGCCATGACATGCTGAGCAGCATTTGCTCCCAGAAGATCACACTTGACCAATAGCGCCCTCAGGCCAGAATCAACCATGTGTTGTCCTATCACACCCAGGAAGTTCATGGCAATGTGAAGGCCTCCAAGGCAAGGTATAAGCACGTCCTTGTATTCTTCTACTGACCACTTCAGTTCTAGCAACTTCGGAAAAAAAGCCTCATCCACTGTCAGAATGACATGCTGTTGTTCCATTGATTTGGAGACATGGAGCTCTTGCTTGATGACTGTGTTCAGTGTATAAAGTTCAGATGCAGAAGCCTGGATGATAGGTAGATACCCTACTGTAGTTTTCTTTGGGTTGACTGTACTTGCCTTTTGATTATACAATGTCCAGGAAGACTTTGTTTTTGAGATGTCCTGGACATGAAAAAGGCCATATCTGTAGCTTGTGCTTTCTGTGCTGCGGGACATTGTTCAGATGACTGTGTGAAACAGTCTTCTGCTAATACACCACTGATTGGCGGCTCTGTAATTCCTCTCTTTGGTGCAGGTATGATATCAGTCATTGCCTTGGAAATGTTGAGAGTGTCTGACCTGGAGTAAAGATCAACTCCTTCAAGGAGATCCCCTTCAGGTAGACCACGTTGCCAGGCAGCCACTTGAGTGGCATGGAATGTCCCTTTTCCATCCAGAGTGTATTCGTTGATGTCAAGAAGCCTGGATGATAGGTAGGTACCCTACTGTAGTTTTCTTTGGGTTGACTGTACTTGCCTTTTGATTATACAATGTCCAGGAAAACTTTGTTTTTGAGATGTCCTGGACATGAAAAAGGCCATATCTGTAGCTTGTGCTTTCTGTGCTGCGGGACATTATTCAGATGACTGTGTGAAACAGTCTTCTGCTAATACACCACTGATTGGCGGCTCTGTAATTCCTCTCTTTGGTGCAGGTATGATATCAGTCATTGCCTTGGAAATGTTGAGAGTGTCTGACCTGGAGTAAAGATCAACTCCTTCAAGGAGAGCCCCTTCAGGTAGACCACGTTGCCAGGCAGCCACTTGAGTGGCATGGAATGTCCCTTTTCCATCCAGAGTGTATTCGTTGATGTCAAGAAGCCTGGATGATAGGTAGGTACCCTACTGTAGTTTTCTTTGGGTTGACTGTACTTGCCTTTTGATTATACAATGTCCAGGAAAACTTTGTTTTTGAGATGTCCTGGACATGAAAAAGGCCATATCTGTAGCTTGTGCTTTCTGTGCTGCGGGACATTATTCAGATGACTGTGTGAAACAGTCTTCTGCTAATACACCACTGATTGGCGGCTCTGTAATTCCTCTCTTTGGTGCAGGTATGATATCAGTCATTGCCTTGGAAATGTTGAGAGTGTCTGACCTGGAGTAAAGATCAACTCCTTCAAGGAGAGCCCCTTCAGGTAGACCACGTTGCCAGGCAGCCACTTGAGTGGCATGGAATGTCCCTTTTCCATCCAGAGTGTATTCGTTGATGTCAACATTGTCCGCTGAAAAATGAACAAAGCGACCCTTTACCAGATTTTGTAGAACAACGGCACCATCATCCCCCATGGTCTCCAAGGTCGTCTTAGTTCAGTGTCAAGTTTTATTACCTCACGGTAACTCGTAACATGACCTGCCTGGTGAAACATGTTCACCAACTCCTTCGAACGTGTAGCTTGATGAAGGGTACAGGCCAGTCCAATGTGCTTCGGAGTGAGGAACTTGTCTCCACTAGCTGTGTACATAAGATCCTTTGCAATGCTGAGGACTCTAAGCTGTTGTTTGGCTGTGTTCTTATCATAATCTTCAATGTCATCCTCCAGCAGGCACTGACCACCTAGTAACCATTCTAATCACACCGGTGTGATCGTACACTCCAGGGACCAGCCTAGACTGATCACACCGGTGTGATCGTACGTGCGAAAGGGTTAAATTAAATAAATTTTAAGTCTTTCCTCCAATCAGTCAGTGTAAAAGCAAGTGTGTTAAGTTTACTGACTTTTACCTCAAAACAAAATACAAACTAAGTAAAAGTAGCCTGATAATATTAATAATAATAAATTAATAGTTCATAGTTAAAACAACAATTTTTGCAATATCTAAGCCGTTTCTTCACATGACACCTCCAATCTGAATATGGCATTGAATTGCCCATGTAGGAAACTTACAAAAACACATTTATTTAGGGCCCGAGCACCGAGGTGCGAGGACCCTCTTGTATCTGCTTTGTTTTTAGGGCTCAAGCCCAAAGGGCGAGAGGCCTATTGTTTTCCTTAGGATTATTTTTTATTATTATTATTATTATTATTATTATTATTATTATTATTATTTTTTTCCAACGTCTCGGGGGCTTTTGGGGCCCTTAACATGCTTAAAAAGTCTTGAAAATTGGCACACAGATTGGAACCTGCGGCCATTAGGGCCGGGCAGAGACTGATACACGGGCGTGGCACAGGGGCTCTACAGCGCCCCCTGGAATATGGAGGGCCATATATCATACATTCTTGCTCGTAGACGAATGAAACTCGGTACACATATAAATCTCATCAATCCAAACAACTTTTGTATTGCATATCATAGGCTCCGCCCAACAGGAAGTTGGCTATTTAGGGTTTAGTATTCAAATTTTTCGTCAAAGTTGTGGGGGCTTTTGGGGTCCTTAACATACTCAAAAACTCTTGAAAATTTGCGCACACTTTGGAATCTGTGGCCTTTAGGAGCCTGCAGAGGCTGGGACCCGGGCGTGGCACAGGGGCTCTACGGCGCCCCCTGGAACACAGTCAGAAATGTTGATGTATAGCTCACACATACTTGCACATATTCATATGAAACTCAGTACACATATAGATCTCATCGTGCCGAACAACTTTCGTATTGCATGTCATAGGCTCCACCCAACAGGAAGTCAGCTATTTAGAGTTATGTAAAAAGCGCATGCTCTGGAATTTGAAATACTTGTCATAGGTTTTTTTCTCGATTACCGCCAAACTTGGTCAACATGATCTCAAGACACTGGGGATGAAAAATTGCCAGGGGATTTTTGATATCTCGAACGGTTTGCTCGTGGCGAGGCGTTGAAATTATGGCGAGAAATGAGAAACAGGAAGTGTCTAATACCGTCCACATACATTTCCTGATTTTAATCAAACTTCATCAGATTATTCGTTGTATGATGTCGATCGCATATATGTGACTATTAGGAGTCAAAGTTATAGCGCCACCAACTGGCAGCAGGAAGTGTGTCATTTTCAAAATGATTTGAATTCAGCATCTTATTATTACTCGATTTGCTTCAAACTTCATCAGAATAATGTTAAAACACAGCCGATATAAATCTGCAAGGGGGATATTGATATCTAAAAAATTGTTGCCGTGGCAACATGTCAAACTGGAATACTTCTCAGGTGATTTTGAGGCAAATAACATACTTAGAATTTCACAAAACTCTGAACACACATCAGTATTTCTGATAGGAACTTAAATTGTGAATGGATTTTGGATAGCTTGAATGGTTTTGCCGTGGTGATTTTTTTAAATGACCTTACAAAGGGAATCATTATTGTATTTTTAAATTGCAGCTTCCAAACACGTCAAAGAATTTTTTCATACAGATGAAAAAGTCATTCTGAGGAAATATGCATAGTTTAACGACTTTACAACACTGTATGGATAACAGAAAATTAAAAAACTGTCAGACATCTCATCTCACTCTGTCCCTCTGTTTGAGTGTGTGTGCTTCAGACTTCCATTGTCTGAGAGAAATTGCGCCCCTACAGGTTCAATTCCCGAACTTTTACTTTCACTTTTAAATCGGTTAAAAATACAAATAAATACTTGGATTTAATTCACACTGACAAGCTAAACCAACATATCTGATTATTACCGGTTCAGGGCTCATGGATAAATTATTTCTGGCCAGAGATACGTGAGAAATAGGAGAGATGAATCACCGCTGTGACCACGAGCGTCTGGAGTAAAGAGCTCAGAAAAAACGAATTTATTCCTGTTTTAAAGCTTTTAAAAATAAATTATTACAGCGATATCACACAATCAACCAATTAGAACACACCAAGAGCTAAATTCAGATGTTTTTGAACTGTTTGTGTGAAAATGAAATATTTGTGGCTGCCTATCTGAAACCACAGCTCCGATCAGCGCGTACAGTGTCGAGCTCAAAACAAACGAATTTATTCTGGTTTAAGAGCTTTTTAAAATAAAATATTACCACAAATGCACACAATAAACCCACTGTAACACAACAAGAGGTAAATGCAGGTGTTTGTGACCAGTTTAAGAGTGCAAGACTATTTGAAAGCGCGACTGGCAGAATAACATATATCTCTCGAGCTGCAGGATTCTGCCTTTCGTCGTACGAACGAACACATAACGGACAAGATTATTTCAAAACACATAATAGCTTGGCGAATATAAACGAAAACAGCCACGTGAACATAAACTGGATCTACTGGATTTGAATATTAAAGTGACCAGATTTACCACTTGCTTCTGTCTTCAATTTTAATCTATATAAAAAAGGAAACTCATTCGACTTGGCTGCTTTTTTAATGTGTGCGTATTTATTTATTTACCTTTTTATACATTTTGTATAATTTCATAGTTTGTGTATTACAATTATAAAAACAAAAATAAATTTAGCCAGTCACATAGAAATAGCTTAGGCCTTAACCTTTTTCTGTCAGTTTTAGGGATTTTTAAAAATCCTAAAAAAAACTTATTTGTGCTGCAAATAATAATTTCAAACTCATTTGATACTGACCTATGACATCCTGTGACATTATATTTATTTGAATTTACATAATCTCATAGATGTAACAGTAAATCTGTTCAGCTCACAGATCAAGACTAAGCTGTAATGCAAGCAGAACTTTCACAAATGCTTATGAGTCATTTAAGGATTTGATAACACTGTAAAATAATGTCTAATTTGTTAACATTAGCAAATTCATTGATAACACTTTATAATAACTGCACTCATTAGTAAATAGTCAGTTCATGCTTTATAAAGCCTTGTCCCAATATTAATAGTCAGTAGTAAGCAGTTTATAAATACAGCTATAAATAGCTTGCCCTTGGTTTATAAGCACATTTATTAAAAAGGAGAGTAAAGGGTCAGTTATCTTCCTATGAAAAATAAAAGATAAAAATAAACAAACAACAACACAGATTGATACAGAACTCAGAAATTTTATTGTGGATTTATGATAAAATCAGCCTGTAAATGAATTCATACTCCTCCTCATACTACTCCATACTCCTTTTTCAACATGATGCCAATATACTGAGATGTTAAATTGTGAATGGGTTTAGGATAGCTTAAATGGTGTTGCCATAGAGATTTATTAAAGTAACATAAAAAATACAATAGTTATTTTACTATATCTTTAAAATTTTTCATTCTAACTCTTCATAATTTTTTATATAAGTAGAAGTCCTCATTTGAAGGAAGCACAGTAAGTTTCATAGCTTTATCATTTTCAAGAGCCAGCATAAAATTAAAACTATCATAACTTATAAATCAAGCTTGCAATTCTTAGTACCAATAATGGCCACCAGAGGGAGCTATAGGATTACTTTTAAATAATTATTGGAGAAACGAGTATGATTTAAATCATTTATAGAAATCTTTCAAATAAAATAATATGTATTTTAGGAATTTTACTGATAAAATGACCCTCACTTAATTAGAATAACAAGCTGAAGTATTGTGAACTGTATATTAAGAATAATTCTTAATAGGCTTTATGGACAGATACGTTTTGAGTGACTCTTGAAGGTTCAGCACCACATCCTCTTTTACCACTGTTTAAATAATTTATGTTACAGAACAGGTGCGAATGAATTTTGGATAGCTTGAATGGTTTTGTCGTGGTGATTTTTTGAAATAATAGTAAAAAAGGAACCAGTAAATGTCTTTTTATTTTTGTGTGCTTCTAAACACTTCAAAAAAAAAAAAATTACACATAGAAGACCAGTCATTCTGAGGCATATTTCCTCAGAATGACAGGTCTCATGACAATAGTTTCATGACTACACAACACTATATGGATGATAGAAAATTAAAAAACTATCATACATCTGATGTCACTCAGTCCCACTGTCACTGTGTGTAATGTGTGTGTGTGTGTGTATGTGTGTGTGTTAAGTGAATTAGGTGTGAAACTATCAGGGAGCATTTAGTCTCCAGCGCCAACATTTTACAGAACTGCCACTTTCCTGGAGTCTCCAGAATTACTCGGTGTCAGGCTCTCAGAGACTTAAGATTCCAAAAAATGATTTAATTCGAATACCATGAAGTATTGTGAAATACTATATATTAAGGCTTTATATATAGGCTTTATGAACAGATTAGAGTGACTCGTGAAGGACCAGCACCACCTCCTCTTGTCCGATAGTTTGAGGAATATATCTTCCAGAATCCAGGATTAAGATTTAGGAGCTCATTTTTATTCCACCTCCTTTCCTGAAAGTCTGTCTTGCAGAATTGACTAAAAATTAATCTTCACATTAATTCCTAATTATTTTGCAATTCTTTTTGTCAGTTCTTCTTGACCTGTTTTTCTCTTCCAGCTTTCCTGGACTATTGTATAGCACTCATAAATGGTTAAATAAAAAATAATGGTAGTTATTAAGATTGATATGGTTTGGAATTGGTAAAATGTGCTTGGAAAAAAATCACAATAAAACAATGTTTTAATGTTTAAGTTTGGAATATTAACTGACATGAATGAATGCTATATAAATATTGTTCATGTTAACATAATGTTTATAAATGGAATCTTATTGTAAAGTGTTACTAAAGTTATATATATATATATATATTGTTCTGTGAATGTGATTTTAAAGTCTAGATGATTCGGATTAACCCTTTAACTGCCATATCCTTTAAAACCTCACTGCCAGAGGGATATTGTGAATGCATGTGCCCGCTGGGCACAGTTTACCTGATGCCACCGGGGTGGCGATGGCATTGGTGGCTTGAGCCCGCCATCGCTGCTTGCAGCTATATTTAGGGCTCAAGCCTGGAGGGCGAGAGCCCTATTGTTTTCCTTAGGATTATTTGTTATTATTATTATTATTATTATTTTTCTTCAAGGTTTCGGGGGCTTTTGGGGTCCTTAACATGCTCGAAAACTCTTGAAAATTGGCACACAGATTGAAACCTGCGGCCATTAGGGCCGGGCAGAGACTGATACACGGGCGTGGCACAGGGGCTCTACAGCGCCCCCTGGAATACTGAGGGCCATATATCATACATACTTGCACGTAGACACATGAAACTCAGTACACATGTAGATCTCATTAAACCAAACAACTTTCGTACTGCATGTCATAGGCTCCGCCCAACAGGAAGTTGGCTATTTAAGGTTTAGTATTCATATTTTTCGTCAAAGTTGTGGGGGCTTTTTAGGTCCCTAACATACTCAAAAACTCTTGAAAATTTGCACACACTTTGGAATCTTTGCCCTTTAGGAGCCTGCAGAGGCTGTGACCCGGGCGTGCCACAAGGGCTCTACAGCGCCCCCTGGAACACAGTCAGAAATGTTGATGTATAGCTCACACATACTTGCACATATTCATATGAAACTCAGTACACATATAGATCTCATTGTGCCGAACAATTTTCGTATTGCATGTCATTGGGCTCCGCCCAACAGGAAGTCAGCTATTTAGAGTTATGTAAAAAGCGCATGCTCTGGAATTTGATATACTTGTCATAGGATTTTTACCCGATTGCCACCAAACTCGGTCAACATGATCTCAAGACATTGGGGATGAAAAATTGCCAGGGGATTTTTGATATCTCGAACGGCTTGCTCGTGGCGAGGCGTTGAAATTATGGCGAGAAATGAGAAACAGGAAGTGTCTAATACCATCCACATACATTTCCTGATTTTAATCAAACTTCATCAGATTAATCGTTGTATGATGTCGATCGCATATATGTGACTATTAGGAGTCAAAGTTATAGCGCCACCAACTGGCAGCAGGAAGTGTGTCATTTTCAAAATGCTTTGAATTCAGCATCTTAATTTTACTCGATTTGCTTCAAACTTCATCAGAAAAATGTTAAAACACAGCCGAAATGAATCTGCTGGGGGTATATTGATATCTAAAAATATTGTTGCCGTGGCAACATGTCAAACTGGAATACTTCTCAGGTGATTTTGAGGCATATAACAGGCTTAGAATTTCATCAAACTCAGAACACATATCAGTATTAGTGACAGCTAGACACTGGCAAAAGTTCATAAGAGGGCGTGGAAGAGGCACTCTATAGCGCCACCTTTTGTCAAAAGTGGGGGGGTTAGTTTTAGCTACAGACACCAAACTCGGTACATAAATTGTTCTTATCAAGACGGACAACTTTCTAATTCACAGTCATCAGCTACGACCAACAGGAAGTCGGCTATTTTGATTTGAATGTGGATTTTTTTTACATTTAGCTGTGAATAAATGCATACTGCTCAGCGGAGAGTAACACTATACACACCAAACTTTGTCTACATGATGCCAAAACATTGAGGAACTTAAATTGCCAAAGGATTTTGGATAGCTTGAACGGTTTTGACGTCGTGATTTTTTTAAATGACAGTAAAAAGGGAATTATTAATTGTCCTGCATTTTTTAATTCCAAACACTTCAAAACCTTTTTTCATACAGAAAAAAAGTCATTCTGAGTAAATATGGATAGTTTCACGACTTTACAACACTGTATGGGTAACAGAAAATTAAAAAACTGTCAGACATCTCATCTCACTCTGTCCCTCTGTTTGAGTATTATGTGCTGAGACTTACATTGTCTGAGGGAAAATGCGCCCCTACAGGTGCAATTCCTGAAAGGGAAATTCGACTGAAAGGGAGGAGACTCTCTTTTAGTTTCATTTTTAAATCGGTTAAAATACAAATAAATACTTAGATTTAATTCACACTGACAAGCTAAACCAACATATATGATTATTACCGGGTCAGGGCTCATTAATAATTGATGTGTGGTCAGTGATACGTGGAGAAACACGAGAGATGAATCACCGCTCTGAGCAGGAGCGTGTGGAATGATGAGCTCAGAAAAAAACGAGTTTATTCTTGTTTTATAGCTTTTAAAATTAAAATATTAAAGCGATATCACACAATTCACCAATTAGAACACACCAGGAGCTAAATTCAGATGTTTTTGAACTGTCTGTGTGAAAATGAAATATTTGCAGCTGCCTATCTGAAATCACTGCCTCCGATCAGCGCATACAGAGTTGAAAACAAACGAATTTATTCTTGTTTAAGAGCTTTTTCAAATAAAATATTGCCATAAATGCACACAATACACCCATTATAACACAAGAGCTAAATGCAGGTGTTTGTGACCCGTTTAAATGTACAAGACTATTTGAAAGCGCGACTGGCACAATATCTCTCGAGCTGCAGGATTCTGCCTTTCGTCGTACGAACGAACACATCACGGACAAGATTATTTCAAAATACATAATAGCTTGGCAAATATAAACGAAAACAGCCACGTGGACATAAACTGTTGAGAAATAAATCTGAAGTAGATCTACTGGATTTGAATATTAAGTGACC
The DNA here is from genome assembly GCF_003368295.1 of Carassius auratus. NCBI lineage: Eukaryota > Metazoa > Chordata > Actinopteri > Cypriniformes > Cyprinidae > Carassius > Carassius auratus. Next base: position 5,514 of record NW_020526300.1, on the reverse strand, counting down.
GCATATATACCAGCTGCTTCTGTCTTCAATTTTAATCTACATATAAAAAAGGAAACTCATTCATCTTGGCTGCTTTTTAATGTGTGTACGTATTTATTTATTTATTATTTTGCTCTAACAAGAATTAATCTATATTTAATTAAATCAACTACATTTTATTTTACATTTGATTTGTCCATTTCTGCATCTAAACGCCTAAAAACCTAAAACATGCTCTATTATACTATTATTAGCAATTTCTTTATCGTCCAATTTATCTGGTGTACACACTTTCATTTTCATAATAAATTTGCTTGTTAGATTTTACACAGTTACAGTGGTCTATAATAAATGTTAACAGGTTTTATTCAAGCTGTTTAGAATGATTGCAGTAGGCTAATTTTTTAAAATGTAAATCCAAAAAAATAAATAAATAAAAAACATTGGAAAACAATAACTGTTGTACTTTTTCATACATTTTGTATAATTTCATAGTTTATGCATTATAGTTATAAAAACAAATAAATTTAGCCACTCACATAGAAATCTTAGGCCTTATCCTTTTCTGACAGTTTTAGGGATTTTTTAAAATACAAAAAAACCTTATTTGTGCTGCAAATAATAATTTCAAACTCATTTGATACTGACCTCTGACATCCTGTGACATGATATGTATTTGAATTTACATAATCTCATGGATGTAACAGTAAATCTGTTCAGCTCACAGATCAAGACTAAGCTGTAATGCAAGCAGAACTTTCACAAATGCTTGTAGGTCAATAAAATCATTACTAAACAAAAATCATTTAAGGATTTGATAACACTGTAAAATAATGTCTAATTTGTTAACATTAGCAAATGCATTAATAACACTTTGTAACAACTGCACTCATTAGTAAATAGTCAGTTCATGCTTTATAAAGCCTTGTCCCAACATTAATAGTCATTAGTAAGCAGTTTATAAATACAGCTATAAATAGCTTGGTTTATAAGCACATTTATTAAAAAGGAGAGTAAAGGGTCGGTTATCTTCCTATGAAAAATAAAAAAATAAAAATAAACAAACAACAACACAGATTGATACAGAACTCAGAAATTTTATTGTGGATTTATGATAAAATCAGCCTGTAAATGAATTCATACTCCTCCAAGAAGACACAATTAGTTCACACCAAACTTTTTTAACATGAAGCCAATATACTGAAGATGTTAAATTGCGAATGGGTTTAGGATTCCTTAAATGGTGTGGCCATAGCGATTTATTAAAGTAACATAAAAAAATACAATATTTATTTTACTATATGTTTAAAATTTTTCATTCCAACTCTTCACAATTTTTATATACGTAGAAGTCATCATTTGAAGGAAGCACAGTAAGTTTCATAGCTTTATCATTTTCAAGAGCCAGCATAAAATTAAAACTATCATAACTTATAAATCAAGCTTGCAATTCTTAGTACCAATAATGGCCACCAGATGGAGCTATAGGATTACTTTTAAATAATTATTGTAGAAACAAGTATGATTTAAATCATTTATAGAAATCTTTCAAAGAAAAATAATATGAATTTTATGTATTTTACTGATAAAATGACCCTCACTTAATTAGAATAACAAGCTGAAGTATTGTGAACTGAATATTAAGAATTATTCTTAATAGGCTTTATGGACAGATACGTTTTGAGTGACTCTTGAAGGTTCAGCACCACATCCTCTTTTACCACTGTTTAAAGAATTTATCTTACAGAACAGGTGCGAATGAATATTGGATAGCTTGAATGGTTTTGTCGTGGTGATTTTTTTAAATAAAAGTAAAAAAGTAACCAGTAAATGTCTTTTATTTTTTAAAAGTGCAGCTTTTAAACACTTCAAAAATATGTACACATAGAAGACAAGTCATTCTGAGGAAATATGCATAGTTTCATGACTATACAACACTATATGGATGATAGAAAATTAAAAAACTATCATACATCTGATGTCACTGTGGGTAATGTGTGTGTGTGTGTGTGTGTGTGTGTGTGTGTGTGTGTGTGTGTGTGTGTGTGTGTGTGTGTTTGTGTGTGTGTTAAGTGAATTAGGTGTGAAACTATCAGGGAGAATTTAGTCTCCAGCGCCAACATTTTACAGAACTGCCACTTTCCTGGAGTCTCGGAATTACAATGTGTCAGGTTCTGAGAGATCTAAGATTCCAAAAAATGATTTAATTAGAATACCATGAAGTATTGTGAAATACTATATATTAAGACTTTATATATAGGCTTTATGAACAGATTAGAGTGACTCGTGAAGGACCAGCATCACCTCCTCTTGTCCAATGGTTTGAGGAACATATCTTCCAGAATCCGGGATTAAGATTTAGGAGCTCATTTTTATTCCACCTCCTTTCCTGAAAGTGTGTCTTGCAGAATTTACTAAAAATTAATCTTCACATTAATTCCTAATTATTTGCAATTCTTTTTGTCAGCTCTTGACCTGTTTTTTTCTTCTTCTTTTCTGACCTCATGACCCAGTCAGCATTTTTTGTACAATGGTCAAGTCTTAACTTATCCATTTCTGTATTGCATTTGTGTTTGATATTTCTCATGGGCTTTACAGTTTGAGTTAAAACTCTTTTTTAGCGCATTTCATCTGTAAAAGAAAACATGCCCAATAATTCTGCACACATGAATATAAGGAGTTTTTCTCTTCCAAATAATGGTAGTTATTAAGATTGATATGGTTTGGAATTGGTAAAATGTGCTTGGAAAAAAATCACAATAAAACAATGTTTTAATGTTTAATTTGGAATATTAACTGACATGAATGAATGCTATATAAATATTGTTCATGTTAACATAATGTTTATAAATGAAATCTTATTGTAAAGTGTTAATAAAGTTATATATATATATATATATTGTTCTGTGAATGTGATTTTAAAGTCTAGATGATTCGGATTAACCCTTTAACTGCCATATCATTTAAAACCTCACTGCCAGAGGGATATTGTGAATGCATGTGCCCGCTGGGCACAGTTTACCTGATGCCACCGGGGTGGCGATGGCATTGGTGGCTTGAGCCCGCCATCGCTGCTTGCAGCTATATTTTATTATTATTATTAGGGCTCAAGCCCGAAGGGGCGAAGAGCCCTATTGTTCTTCTAAGGATTATTCTTGTTATTATTATTTTTATTTTTTATTAAACCTTCCGGGGTGTTTTGGGGGCCTTAACATGCTCAAAAACTCTTGAAAATTGGCACACACATTGGAATCTGCGGCCATCAGGACGCCGCAGAGGCTGGGACCCGGGCGTGGCACAGGGGCTCTACAGCGCCCCCTGGAAGACAGTCAGAATTCTTGAACCATAGCTCACACACACTTGCATGTATTTATATCAAACTCGGTACACTTATAGATCTCATTGAGCCGAACAACTTTCACACTTTATGTCATAGGCTCCGCCCAACAGGAAGTCAGCTATTCAGGGCTGTTTAAAAAAAGCATGCTCTGGAATTTGAAATACTCCTCTGAGGTTTTCAACCCGTTCGCCACGAAACTCGGTGAACATGATCTCAAGACATTGAGGATGAAAAATTGCGAGGGGATTTTTGATATCTCGAACGGTTTGCCCGTGGCGAGGCATGGAACTTATGGCGAGAAATGAGAAACAGGAAATGTCTAATAACATCCACATACATTTCCTGAATTTGATCAAACTTCATGGGTTTGTTCGTTGTATGATACCGATTGTATATATGTGGCTATTAAGAGTCAACGTTATAGCGCCACCAACTGGCAGCAGGAAGTGTGTCATTTTCCAAATGCTTTGAATTCAGCATCTTATTTTTACTCGATTTACTTAAAACTTCATCAGAATAATGACAAAACACGGCCGATGTAAATCTGTTGTGGGAATATTGATATCTGATATAGTGTTGCCATGGCAACGTGTCAAACTTGAATGTTCTGTTATGGTGAGTTTGAGGCAGACAACAAGCTCAGATTTACATGAAACTCAAAACACATATCAGTATTAGTGATAGCTAGACAATGGCAAAAGCTTTTAAAAGGGCGTGAAGGAGGCACTCTATAGCGCCACCTTTTGTCAAAAGTGGGGGGGTTAGTTTTAGCTACAGACACCAAACTTGGTACATAAATTGTTCTTTTCAAGACGGACAACTTTCTAATTCACAGTCATCAGCTACGATCAACAGGAAGTCGGCTATTTTGATTTGAATGTGTATTTTTGAGATTTTACAGTTGTGAATTAATGAATACTCCTCACAGGGGAAGTACACTATACACACCAAACGTTGTCTACATGAAGAAAAAACATCGAGGAACTTAAATTGCGAACAGATTTTGGTTAGCTTGAACGGTTTTGTCGTGGTGATTTTTTTAAATGACAGTAAAAAGTGAAACATTAATCGTCTTGTATTTTTAAATTGCAGCTTCCAAACCTTTAAAAAACATTTTTAATTTAGAAAACCAGTGATTCTGAGGAAATATGCATAGTTTCATGACTTTACAGCACTGTATGATTAAAAGAAAATTAAAAAACTGTCAGACATCTGATCTCACTCTGTCACTCTGTGTGCTGACTCTGTGTGTGTGTGTGAGTGTGAGTGGGGGAGGGGTGTGAGCTTAGTGGCAGACAGACAGAGAGAGAGAGAGAGAGAGAGAGAGAGACTTAAACATCTCTTTAATCACCAGAAAAAAAACTGTATTTTAAATAGTTATTTTTTTTGTTGTTGTTGCTAATTGTGCTGTTATCATTACATCTTAAGAAATATCTTAGGCCTTATCCTTTTCTGACAGTTTCAGGGATTAAAAAAAATCCTAAAAAACCTTATTTGTGCTGCAAATAATAATTTCAAACTCATTTGATACTGACCTCTGTCACCCTGTGACATGACATTTATTTGAATTTACATAATCTCAAGGATGTAACAGTAAAACTGTTCAGCTCACAGATGAAGACTAAGCTTTAATGCAAGCAGAACTATTTCACAAATGGCTTATAGGTTAATGAAATCATAACAAAACACTTTTAAATTATTTAAGGATTTGGTAACACTTTAAAATAATGTCTCAATTGTTAACATTAGTAAATGCATTGGTAACACTTCATAATAGCTGCAATTCTTAGCTAAGCATTTGTAAATAGTCAGTTCATGCTTTATATAGCCTTCTCCCAAAATTAATATTTTAGTAAGCATTTTATAAATACAGCTATAATTAAATTGTTCATGGTTTATATGCACATTATTTTGAGGAGATTAAAGGCTGTAATCTCCCTAAAAAAAATGTAAAATAAAAAATAAAATAAAATAAATAAACAAACACAGAACTCAAAATATTTATTTCAAGAGCAATAAAAGAAAACTGTTACACTTGAATTTATATTATATATATATATTAATATATATATATATATATATAATATATATATATTATATATATATATATATATATATACACACACCACAATGCTTAGTTTATATTTAAAAATGTTTAGCAAGTGTAACTATAATATAATAATGCATTTTATTTA